>NC_092246.1:24296528-24434028 GCF_036320965.1 Panulirus ornatus | reverse complement strand
AGAGAGGAAGAGGAAAGAGGGGAGGATGTTGGAGTAGGGGGGGCGGGGAGGAGGACATGGGAAGAACAGAGAGCTGGACACCTGATGATCCATGACGAGGTTATCTGAGATTATAATCTTAAATGTGATAGCAACAGGACAGTACAGCAGAAGGTTCCTCCCCACCCACCACTCCCTGGGTTCCTCCCCACCCACCACTCCCTGGGTTCCTCCCCACCCACCACTCCCTGGGTTCCTCCCCACCCACCACTCCCTGGGTTCCTCCCCACCCACCACTCCCTGGGTTCCTCCCCACCCACCACTCCCTGGGTTCCTCCCCACCCACTACTCCCTAGGTTTCTCCCCACCCACCACTCCCTGGGGCACACTATTTTGTTGCAGGTCTACTGCCATGGAAGATTCATAAGAAAGTATAGATAGTAAGAATTCCCTACATGAGCTGCCGTTAGACTCTTCTGGAGCTGAACTCCGCAACAGAAACGGAAGCTCATTATGCAATAAAGACAACTCTACAAGATTTTCCTTCTTCGTCAGAACTATTTACTGGTAACATAGGTCAATGAAGTATTTGTCTCGCCTTAATTAGAAGGTGTCAACAGTGTTGGCATTGCTGTGTCTTGTGGTAGTTTGTTTCAGTGTTCTAAAACTTCACAGCTGAAAATTTTGCCCATATTTCTACTACATCATCATCCTTTTTGTTCAAATTATTATTTCTGGTCCATAAATGTACAAGATATGAAAAAATTTAGATGTGTCACGATGTTGAAATCATTTAGTATTTTCAAAATGTCTGTTAGATCTTTTCAGTGTCTGTGCTTCTTTTAGAAAGAATAATTTTGGTGTCAGTAGATCATTTCTTCATAAGTTTTTTGAGCGATGGAATTAGTCTTGTGACTTTACATTACTTGTAGTTTCTCATCGTTGATCAAACCTGAACACCATATTCCAGATGAGGTCTGAGTAGAGGATGAATAAGAGAAAATAACATCTTCTCTGTTTTATAATCTTGATTATTTTCAAGCTTTGAAGCCTGACCTCCTACTAGCTTTACTGTATGTGGGTAAACACAGTTTTATTTTATTTGTGTCGTGCAGTAACTGATACCCGCTCCAAGATCTAGTTCTTGGTGTGGTTCTAGGTATGGTCTAGCAATCACGCTGCGTTACAATGTTTTCACCACTGGGATGCATTGCCTGGAGTTTATCTACACCACGGCTGTTTGCCTCAGCTCTTGCCATTCCAACGGCTGTTTGCCTCAGCTCTTGCCATTCCAACAGCTTCTCTAAATCGTTTTTAATCTCTTGGTTGTCTTCCTTTGCCTGGGATACATATAACTTTATGTTATCGACAGCTTTTTAGATTGTAATGGTGAATCCTGCTCCCAGGTCACTAATGCAGAGAATGTAAAGTGTGGGACGTACGACTGTGCCTTGCCTTGTGGTACCCCGCTTGTCATGTGAAGCCAGTCCAACGCCTCCATATTTGATACCAAGCGTCATGACCTGAGGCAGTCCGCAATCCACGCCCAGATTCAATTTTCTACTGTGCGATCCTTTATATTCCAGAACCATCTTTTGTGTGATACTTTGCCGAAGGCTTTTCGAAAGTCCAGATATGCAACATGTGAGGTAATTCGGGAATTCAGATGATCATATATTTGATGAAAGACTTTTGTTAGATTCGTTATTTTTTTAATACCCAAGTTGGTAATCGTTTAGCACTTTACTAACTTTTAATGGTTGAATGATTCTAATTCTAATAATTGCTACTAATAATCTTCCGAGAACCAAAATAAGGCTGATGGAACTGTGATTCTGTGTGCATTATTATTTCCTTTTTTGACACTTTGTATTACATAAGGAAGCTTTCACGATTTGTTATAGAAATTGTGTCGCCAGATCATTTCTTTCAGTGATCTTGGAGAGATATCGTCATAAGCTGATGATTTATATGGATGTAATTTCTCTAGATGTTTAAGTACTTATTGACATCATAATATGATATGTCTGATGTTTCAATCTCAGTACCCAGAAATATTACGTTTAGAGATGACAATATCTGAGTTATTTGTGAGAGTAAACACTGAAGCGAAATACTTACTTTGATAGGAAGCCATTTCTTTATTGATACCAGTTATGGTGAGGTAGTGGAACAGGAAGGGAAGGGGGTGGGAGGAAAGAGATGAGGAGAAAGTGAGAGAGAGAGAGAGAGAGAGAGAGAGAGAGAGAGAGAGAGAGAGAGAGAGAGAGAGAGAGGTGAATATTACTTGTTAGTTTTGGGTCATGAATGTGAACCTGTTCTGGTTACGCGTGGTGCCTGTCTGTTACTCGTACTATCCCCCTTTGTGACCTGTCATCCTTGTGTAACCCCATCATGACGTGTGTGCCTGCACCCCACCAAAGCTGGTCTGTGGCCCTGGGAAGGCAGCAGCAGCAGCAGCCAGGCTCTAACGAAGGCTTCTTCCACCCAGCCCTACAAATCACGTCCCTACCAACGCTCCGAGCCTCCCATCCGAACACGTCCCTACCAACGCTCCGAGCCTCCCATCCGAACACGCCCCTACCAACGCTCCGAGCCTCCCATCCGGACACGTCCCTACCAACGCTCCGAGCCTCCCATCCGGACACGTCCCTACCAACGCTCCGAGCCTCCCATCCGGACACGTCCCTACCAACGCTCCGAGCCTCCCATCCGGACACGCCCCTACCAACACTCCGAGCCTTCCATCCGAACACGCCCCTACCAACGCTCCGAGCCTCCCATCCGGATATGACACCGTAAGTTAAAAAAAACGCCAACATTGCTTGTGTGTTAAGATAATAACTTACTTGCCACGCTCCGAATACACACTTGAGGTTGAGTTATGGTCGAAAATTGACAATTTTTACACGCTCGTAAAGGACATTGGTGTGGAAGTCGCAGTTCCATAAATATTCTCAATATCTATTGAAAAATTTTTATTCCATTGCTGTGGCGGGGAACGTGGGCCGTCCCTCAGGAGAAGCACAAGGCTGGATATAAACATCGTCAGCTGTGTCATGCAAGTCTTGCAGTTCCAGCAGAGCTTATGACTGGATGCATCCATCCTAGGTAAGCTGCAGTGAAGCATGAGCTGTGTGTGCTTCCCTGAGCAGCTGTGGTGAGGTATGATCTGTGTATGGGTAAAAGGTACCAACGAAAACTGAATGCAGGAACCAGCAAGTCTGGCTTCTTTCAATTTTCGTCCCTACTTTTCACCGGTTTATCTTTATGGATAACACAGAGCAGAGGGTGCCCCCTGGGGCGGGTCTGGTGTATATGAATCCATCCCCTGATGACCTATGTTGTCAGACGACGCACGATCGTATCCCTGGGATACTAGAAGCCTCAGGCTAGGGGCGCACATCCCTATCGGGAAAAGACTGTAGATGTTGCTTGAGCGACACTCCATCGTAGAGTTGATTTCTTCTTCCGTCTACCCTCCTATTCCATCTTTACTTGACTATCCTATCTCTCTCTCTCTCTCTCTCTCTCTCTCTCTCTCTCTCTCTCTCTCTCTCTCTCTCTCTCTCTCTCTCTCTCTCCCTCCCTCAGAAGATTATTTCGTCAGCTTCAATTTCTTCTATTGATATGTCTCTTATCTTCAGATTTTCCCCATACCTTCGTTTTCATCCTTTTGTTTTACCTCTTCCCTTCTCTTCCCATCTTCATCATCCATGAGAAGAGATCGGGTCATAGGTCTGTATGAGTGTCTGTCTGTTCGTTTGTTAACACCGTAACTGAACAATGAATAATGCCGCAAGATTTAACTTATTCAGAGGGTGACTTTGACCTCACCTGACCGGAATCTGTCAATAAGGTCAAAAGGTGAGGGGTCATATTAGAGTCATGTGAACTTCACCTCCCTAACTGGTGTCTGTCTGTCTTTAAAGTAAAAACGTAAAAAATCATGTAGTCAATTGACTTTGACCTACCTGACCGGAACCTGTCTCTAAGGTTAAAAGGTCACCAAGTCATCATGGGGTCAAAAAACAACCATCCCCTATCGTAACCTATCTCTTAGGTCAAAAGGTCAGGGGTCAGCATTTGATGGGCTGGAAGGGTACAAGTAATGTCTCGTTCATATGTCGCGTAGTGTTCCTTTATTCTTTATTTTATTGATTTCCTCAACTTGTTTATTTCTCTATCACGTCTTGTCTTTCTTTTCTTTTGATGTTATCTTTTATTTCCCCTGCGGTTCCTCTATATCTTCCATCACTTTCGTAAGCGCAACACCTTCCCGTAGGCTTCCATACCTCACCTAACCTTAGTCTTCCATATCTCACCTAACCTTAGTCTTCCATACCTTACCCTACCTTAGTCTTCTATACCTTACCTTACTTTACCTTAAGATCTTTACCTTGCCCAATCATTACCGTTATAATCAATTTACTCTTTTCTCTTCGCCTTCTTTACCTCATCTAATTTCTCCCATTTTTCCAGTTTCCTCCACGTCTTTTTCATCTTCACTTGTTCTCTCCAGTTTTTATGCTCGTGTGTCACTTCAGTCAGACACATACTCGCTTGATCTTTAAAAGTTCATGAACTGATAAGCGATTATCATCATGGTCCTCGACATATAAGATCATGTTTAACGAATCTGATAGAATTCTGTCTTATATTCATTATAAGCAAATGCCAAGATGTCTTCATTATCATATAAATAAACTTTCAAAAGAGCTTTTGACAAAGTACCACATAAAAGTTCAATAAGTAAAAGTAAGGTTAAATGTGTGAGAAATTGATGAGTATGAGGACAGGGGCCTGACTCACAGACAGGAACCAACGGGTGGTAATACAGGTGGAGAGTCCGAGTGGTCCTGCAACTCACACGTTTCCTTATCAGTTATCTGGACACACGACACATCAACAGAATTTCGAAATTTGCAGACAACAAGAAATTAGGAACCTAACCCAGTCAGGTATGGACTGTGTAAAGCCTTCCAGTGTTGTAGAGAGAATGAGGGACACATGCCACACACACTTCAATATCGAGACATGTAAAATAAAGAGTTTTGTCGATAAGAAATGGTGGGTATGGAGGTGCCGTCTGCTTAGCTGTCCCCTGTTTAATAAAAGTAAGACAATGAGCAGATAACCTTGTCATGGATCATCAGATCTCCGTTATCTGCCCTTCCCAAGTACTCCCTCGTACTGCTCGTACTGCCCTTCCCAAGTGCTCCCTCGTACTGCCCTACCAAGCCCTCATACTGCCCTTCCCAAATACTCCCTCGTACTGTCCTTCCAAGCCCTCATACTGCCCTTCCCAAATACTCCCTCGTACTGCCCTACCAAGCCCTCATACTGCCCTTCCCAAGTACTCCCTCGTACTGTCCTTCCTTATTCCTTCCATTTCTCACTTTTCTCAACAGTCATCTTTCTTTATCTTTCCTTTTCTTAATCCTTTGTCCTCTTCTCTTCCGTCCCCCCCCCCCCTTTCCCCCATCACTATTTCATCAAATCTCTCGTCGCTTTTCACGTCCTTCCATCTTCTTTAAAGTTCTGGGTAGGAAGATGAGGAAGGAGGGATGTTACGGCCCCCTCTCCCTCAGCTGGGGTAATGGAGAGGGAGTGTTAAGATCACCATGAGTGGGGGTGATAGGGAGGATCGGGATTGTTAGGGTAGCTGCTAGTGGGGGGTGATAGGGAGGATTTGGGTCCCTCTCTCCTTCATTATCACCACAACTATGTCGGTCGTAGGATCTCCTGTCTCCTGACACGGAAGGGGTCCTTCTCCTCCTCTCGGTCATCATCATCATCATCATCATCTTTTCCTTTTTACCTCATCTTCTCATTATCTTCTTTTTTCTCTTTTCCCTTTTCATACATCATTACCTTCCTTATTTCTTTATATCCTCCATTTCTTTCCTTTTTCCCTCTCCTACTTTCCAAGTCTCCCTTTCCTTCAGTCTTGCTTTTTCTCCTTCCATTGCTGTAGGCTTCTTTTCATTCTTTGTCTCCCTTAGTCTTTCTCCTTCTTTACTTACGAATCTTTTCTTCCCTTTCCTTGTCTCTTCTTCGTATACGCTGGCCTCTCCTACTTCCTCCTTCTCTTCCCATTCTTCCACATTTTCCCTCTCTAACCGCTGCTTTTCTTTCCTTCTGCTTCCACCATACCTCACCACCTTCCCCTGTGGCCTTCACCTGCCAGTCTCCTTGCTTCTCCTGTCCACCTTCCAGGCGGGAATGGAAAACAGCTGGGATTCCCTCAGCTGCTCACGCTCATTTAAGTTAGTCTATTGCTTCAATAATGACACTTTTTACTGTATCGGCATCTGCTTCACTTGCTGGACTCCCTTCCCCTCCCCCTCCCTCCCCTCCTGTGGGTTTCACCCACCAAGAGCCCCGTACTCCAATACTCCCTGTATATCCTTCGTTTTTTCTCTTTTCGTGTCTCTCTCTCTCTCTCTCTCTCTCTCTCTCTCTCTCTCTCTCTCTCTCTCTCTCTCTCTCTCTCTCTGCACGTTATTATGTTCAAAGTGTTGTCAAATATATGACTGTTGTTATTCATGTTCGATTCTTTTTGCATATTTTTCCTGGATTTTGAATCAGTTTTGCTTTGAAATCTGGTGTTGATAACGCTAGTCATTTCTCACTGATCTTGTTATCAGAATGTTATAAATAAGTCATATCTACATTTGTTAAGTTCATCACTGAAAATGAGTTTAGCATTCAGCTAATTCAACTAGAAGATATTTCATTGGATGATAGAAATTCCGTAACGTTAACTTGATGACCAGCTTCCCATAGTATGTCGTACTGATGACCAACAGTACTGCCAGACTTCTTGTTAATGTCATTTCCTTTCTTCATTGAAGTTCCAAAAATCAAGTTCCCCTAAAAGCAGTTCAGAAGACTTTAATTAAAACCCTCATTTCTCCTTGACATTGATCGTGTAAGTGCGTCATTTCCCTGTCTTGAAATCCTTCCAAGACGCGACACTCCAGGCAAATTCTCAGGCACAGACAAGTGATGGTGTTTATGTTGGCAGCGGGCCAATGTTAATAACTTCCCACCAGAACTATCAGCTGATATTTTTGGCGGGAAATGGCGACCGCCGACATGGCTGTAAATGTAAACAAACCCGTAAGTTTCGGCTAAGACTTTATAGCAAGTGTATTCATCCACTCGAGTGCGTTGTCTGAATGTGGTTCCTGTTGAGGCTCGCTCTGAGTGTGTTATGGGACTCTTTACATTATGCCCAAGTTTGTTGCAGCTTCTGAAAATGGTGGTTCTGTGGCTGGCTGTATTTTGTCTTCTATATCTCCGTTTACGCCTTTGTTTATTCTTCTTTTCCACCGCTGCGGTTTTAACGATTGTAGTTACTTCCTGTCTGTGTAGCCTTCATGGGTAGTTCTCCCTTACCTTAATGTATTCCAGGAGCATTACTGCAATTCCTTTGCAATTATCTTCTTCCTAATTTACATTTATGGCTCTGTTTACCTTACAGTTCTTATTCTTATTTATTTCATTATTTCCTTTCTAGTTCCACTAGCTTTACCCATGTCCTTCCCATTTCCAGGAGGCCCCAGCCCTACATGTCCTTGCCATTACCAGGAGGCTCAAACCCTGCACGTCCGTACCATTCCCAAGGGGACACCTCATGATTATGAGGTGAGACCTTAACGGGTCTTCACCCATACATACAGCCCAGGCTGGGTCCAGGCTGTTGGAGTGGGTTGTTGGTTGGCAAAGCTGTTGGAATTCGCTGCCCTTAGACCAACAAAGCCCCCACAGCTTGGCTGGTCTAGTACACTTTGTGGGTACTTGTCCAGTGCACTCTTGAACTTCTCTACCGTGCATCTCATGCTGATTCTAAAGGTGGATGATAAGGTGTTATAGAATCTTGGACCCCAGATGTTTAAGGTGTTCTCTCTTGGTGCATTTGGCTCCATTGGATTACATAGGTAGTATCTTATAGATGTTTCCACGACTCTCGTACCAGCAGGAAATAGGATGCTGCTTCCAAAACACTTGCCTTTCATGATCTTTCTTCTCATGACCAGGTGCATAAACACTAATGTATTATAATCAACCATCTCTCGCCATCCGCTTTCAGTTTTACCCACATCACCCTAGAATTTACTTTCTTACACTCAATCACACACTCCCACAACTCCTGCTTCAGCTGTAGTACTACTCCTTCCTTAGGTCTTGAATTCTCACCAACCCCTAACTTTACTCCTAAGACATTTCCAAACCATTCCTCCCCTTTACCC
The DNA here is from genome assembly GCF_036320965.1 of Panulirus ornatus. Lineage (NCBI taxonomy): Eukaryota > Metazoa > Arthropoda > Malacostraca > Decapoda > Palinuridae > Panulirus > Panulirus ornatus. The sequence goes on along the minus strand of NC_092246.1, from coordinate 24,425,791 downwards.
TTGAGCTACGTTTCACTCAGAGCCAGAACATCCAGGTTTCTTTCCTCAAACATATTACCTATCTCTTCTCTCTTCTCTTCTTGGTTACATCCACACACATTCAGACACCCAAATCTGAACTTTCGAGCTGGATGAGCACTCTGTACCTGGCTTTTTCCTTCTTACGTTCCGTATTTTATAGATTGAAACACAAGAAATGGTGGTTCAGCCACTCGCTCCGCCCCCTTTAGTCGCCTTTTATCACACTCAGGAAATACGAAGGTGGATTTTTTTCTCCCCTACCCCTAGGATATATATATATATATATATATATATATATATATATTTTTTTTTTTTTTTTTTTTTTATACTTTGTCGCTGTCTCCCGCGTTTGCGAGGTAGCGCAAGGAAACAGACGAAAGAAATGGCCCAACCCCCCCCCCCATACACATGTACATACACACGTCCACACACGCAAATATACATACCTACACAGCTTTCCATGGTTTACCCCAGACGCTTCACATGCCTTGATTCAATCCACTGACAGCACGTCAAACCCTGTATACCACATCGCTCCAATTCACTCTATTCCTTGCCCTCCTTTCACCCTCCTGCATGTTCAGGCCCCGATCACACAAAATCTTTTTCACTCCATCTTTCCACCTCCAATTTGGTCTCCCTCTTCTCCTCGTTCCCTCCACCTCCGACACATATATCCTCTTGGTCAATCTTTCCTCACTCATTCTCTCCATGTGCCCAAACCACTTCAAAACACCCTCTTCTGCTCTCTCAACCACGCTCTTTTTATTTCCACACATCTCTCTTACCCTTACGTTACTCACTCGATCAAACCACCTCACACCACACATTGTCCTCAAACATCTCATTTCCAGCACATCCATCCTCCTGCGCACAACTCTATCCATAGCCCACGCCTCGCAATCATACAACATTGTAGGAAGAGAGGAAAGTGATTGGTTCTCAGTGAATGTAGGTTTGCGGCAGGGGTGTGTGATGTCTCCATGGTTGTTTAATTTGTTTATGGATGGGGTTGTTAGGGAGGTAAATGCAAGAGTCCTGGAAAGAGGGGCAAGTATGAAGTCTGTTGGGGATGAGAGAGCTTGGGAAGTGAGTCAGTTGTTGTTCGCTGATGATACAGCGCTGGTGGCTGATTCATGTGAGAAACTGCAGAAGCTGGTGACTGAGTTTGGTAAAGCGTGTGGAAGAAGAAAGTTAAGAGTAAATGTGAATAAGAGCAAGGTTATTAGGTACAGTAGGGTTGAGGGTCAAGTCAATTGGGAGGTGAGTTTGAATGGAGAAAAACTGGAGGAAGTGAAGTGTTTTAGATATCTGGGAGTGGATCTGTCAGCGGATGGAACCATGGAAGCGGAAGTGGATCATAGGGTGGGGGAGGGGGCGAAAATTTTGGGAGCCTTGAAAAATGTGTGGAAGTCGAGAACATTATCTCGGAAAGCAAAAATGGGTATGTTTGAAGGAATAGTGGTTCCAACATATATATATATATATATATATATATATATATATATATATATATATATATATTCATAAGAGGTTCCAACCCTGTGTGTCCCTGATAATGTCTCTTTCCCATGCTCATGTTGCCACACCCTCGTCTTTACCGTACGTCCTCTTAATTGTGCTCCCCCCCCCTTCTCTCTCTCTCTCTCTCTCTCTCTCTCTCTCTCTCTCTCTCTCTCTCTCTCTCTCTCTCTCTCTCTCTCTCTCTTACCTTTCATTCCCAAGCGACCTTGGCTATTTCCCCATCACTTATTCTGTCTTTTTCCTATTCCCTCCCCGGTTTGTCTCTCCCCTATTTCCTGTTTCCCATTTGATTTCCTTATCTGTTATTTTCCACTCTCCTCCCCCCCCCTTCCCACCTTTCCGAAGTACAGCCAATTAGCAATGCAGAAACAACAGCCTTCTGGGACGAAAGACTTGGATGGCAATTAATAGTGAAACCCACGGGACAAGAGGCAGCTATCCCTCTGCACTACAGCAATGCCAGAGTCGCTTGTTTCTTGCTCAGTTTGCGAAGATTTGCAACCTTATGGCTTTCCCCTCTCGGATTTGTCCATCTGTATGCAAACCAAATCTCTTTGGTGCAATTGTGAGATAGTGAGAGACTGAATAATGAATGAACGTGCGTCTAGTGAACGGTGAATGACTGTCTCAGGTTTAGCTAGTGAATGATGATGGCAGACGATTGAATGATGAAAAAATGGCAGGTTGAACAACCGAATCATGAATGACTGGCAGGTTCACCTGTTGAATGATGAATGACTAGCACGTTCAACTATTGCATGAAGAATGACTGGTGGGTTCAGTTAGTTGTGACGAATGATTGACAGGTTCACCAGGTGAATAATGAATGACTGGGAGGTTCAGCTATTAATGATGAATAACTGGTGGGTTCAGCTAGTGAATGATGAAGGACTGGCAGATTCAGCTATTGAAAGATGAATGACAGAGATTCAACAAGTACATAATGTATGAATATTGAATAACTGAAAGGTTCATCGGGTTGATTATGACTGAGTTTAGGGATTCAACTAATGAATAGTTAATGATCGTATGAGGTTTAACTTGATTAATAAATGACTACTGAGTTTAGCTAATGAATGTTGAATGAGAGTAGGAGGATCCATAAAGTATTGATAGATGAATCTCGGAGGATCAAAATATGAAAGGCTGAACAAATGAATGATGAATGGCAGTGAAAGATTCAGCAAGTGAATGATGACAAAGTGTGAAAGATTCAGTAAATGATTTCTAAATGACTATGAGAGGTTCAACAATTGAATGATGAATGATAGTGAGAAAGCAAGTGAATAAATGATAGATATAAGTGAGAAGCTCAGCAGTGAATAATGAATGACATTATGATAACTCACAACAACACGATGTATAACAAACAATTTCGAAAGGTCAGTAACGGGAGAGCAGTGTTTTCGACATGTTCACATGAATAATCAATATTCATGATCTCTCTGTCCGTGAAATATGAATAACCATTGGTGGCGCGGGGAAAGGACGATGAATAAAAGAGATGTTGAGTAAACGTCACAAGGGTAAGTGCTGCCTTGTTGAAAAGGTTATGACGAGGAGCAACTCCTGCTGGAGGTCATGACGAGGAGCAACTCCTGCTGGAGGTCATGACGAGGAGCAACTCCTGCTGGAGGTCATGACGAGGAGCAACTCCTGCTGGAGGTCATGACGAGGAGCAACCCCTGCTGGAGGTCATGACGAGGAGCAACTCCTGCTGGAGGTCATGACGAGGAGCAACTCCTGCTGGAGATAACAGACCACACAGTACCAGACTGACGGACGTTCATTTACGTCCTCAGGTGGTGGTGGGGAGTGGGGTGTGTGGTGGTGTTTGTTGTAGGTGTGTATGTTGTGTGGGTGTTTGTTGTGGGGGTGTTTGTTGTTGTGGTGTTTGTTGTAAGTGTGTTTATTGTAGGTGTGTTTGTTGTGGGGGTGTTTTTTGTTAGATATGTAGGGAAGTTCGCTAGGTTGGTTATACTGGGGTGTTTGTTTTGTAGCCTAGGGTGGGTATTGCTGTAGGAGGTGGCTGCATAGGTGGATAGTGTAACAGATAGATGGATAGAGAGATAGACAGATGGATAGTGTGATAGGCAGGTGGATAGTGTGATAGGTAGATGGATAGTGTGATAGGTAAATGGAAGGATAGAAGGAATGGTGGACAAATCTATGGATGGATGGATGAACGGACGGATAGCTAGGGGTATGGCTGAGTACTGCGAAGCTAAACATAGTTCCTTCCAGTCTTCTTCCTTTTTACTGTTCTCTTTCTCACTCTTGCTTCCTTCTCCTCCTCCTCCTACTCCTCCTCCTTTTCCTCCTCCTCCTCCTCCTCCTCCTGTATGCTAATGAGGATGTACACCAGTGCTCGTATAACGACATAGATTTTGTGTCTGCTGAGGACATCCGTATACGTTGCAAAAGGACCAGTGCTAATTGGACACGTTTGTACGCACACACACACACACACACACACACACACACACACACACACACACACACACACACACGCGCAATTAATGGGGAGAGAGAATCTTGGAGGCATATGCTCTTGGAGTATATACAGGAAAATTAGCTATATCAGTAATGTCAGTAAGCCCGATGACATAAGAATGACTGATACATGATCAATATTAGATCTTATCTTCACACACACAAACACACACACACACACACACACAACACACACACACACACACACACACACACACAGTATTACGGAATTTAAGAATATCAGATATGATACACTAACTAGAAAGGAACAAAGGAACAAAGAAGAAACAAGAACCAAACAGTTATATGATACACTAACTAGAAAGGAACAAAGGAACAAAGAAGAAACAAGAACCAAACAGGTATATAACCGAGAAACTACACTGAATTCAAGAATTTCTCTGGAAAATGAATTGGGAAATGGAAATCTCAAGTCATAAGTCACTGTCATCAAAGGTTCTGTGAAATTCATGATAGAGGAGTAAGAATATGGGCACCTTCAGCTGCATATATGGAAGGAGGAGAGAGAACCGTGGTTTGATAAAAGATGTCAAAAAACGGAAGAGCCTATGGACGTAATGTTGAGAAAACATACACAGCCAGCATGTATGTGGACACCAGGATTTTGTTAAGAAAAGAGGAAAAAAGAAACTTCGAGAAAAATATTATGATCACAGCAGGAAGAAGTCTATAACTTTTCCATAAATTCATCAGGAATAGATTGTCACTTAAAGAGCAGGTAATCACGCTCAGGGAAGAATAGCAGAAGATGCAGCAAGTTTATGCGAGGAACTGAGTAATGTTTTCAGCAATGTTGAGACAGTGGGAGACGCTTGAGCCCCGGTAACAGTGAGGTGGAATGAGGAGAACGTCTTGGAGAGCACTGAAAATTCTGGAAAGACATCAGCAGATTGTGAGAGAGTCTTAACTCATAAGAGGCTCATGATCCTGGTGAAGTTGTTCCATCTGTCATGAAGAACTCTGCAGATGCCCTTGGCAGGCCATGGGAAATTTTGGTCGAGATGTTGCAGAAGGAAGATGAATTGCCAGAGGAGTGGAAGAAGACAAATGTCATACCTGTCTTCATGAAAGGAAACCTGAAAGCAGCACTAAACTACAAACTAGTTTGTTTGACATTTGTGGTCTGGAAGATACTGGAAAAGATAATCAGGAAACGAACGGATGACAAACGCAAAAGAAAAATTAAGTGAGAAACAACACGGATGAAGGTAAAGGAGGTCCTGTGTAACGAGCATCTTATACTTCCACGAGAGAGTGAACTAGTTTGAAATATAAGATGTGGAAGATATGTGCATCTGGAACGCCAGAAAGCACATGATGATCTCCCTTGTGGAAGGACGGTAGAGAAGCTGGATCTGGGAAGACGAGGAAGATTCCTTCACTGGATAGGAAACAACGTTAGTGTTTTGTTGAGACCAATACTTGCATCTGTGGTTAGCAACTCTTGAATCCGTCGTAAGCAGTCCTTCTGCCTGTTGTAGACAATCGTTGCATTATAGGCAATGTTTCCATTTGTTGTAAGATATTCTTACGTCTGTTGGAAGCAATATGATTGTTGATATAAGATATACCTTACTATTTTGAATAGATTTATCAGTTACTAAAGTCTCAGTAGAGGTTCGTGGTTACTGCTCTTGATGAATCTCTTTACTTTTGTGTTTTTCATGGTGTTTACATGACTCGTCATTAGTATGGCGAGGTGGATTTAGGTTTGTGTCTGTATGTTTGTTTGTCTCTTTATGTGTTCTTGTGTATGCCTCTGTAGTATTATGATAAATTTTAGTGTGAGTATACAACAGAGTCCCTCTGCCTGTATATCTCCTGTACCGTTGGTGTGTGCACGCGCGTGCGTATTTACGGTTACTTGCGAGTTTGCATGAATCCCATACCCTCACACTGGTAATGTCTCGTCTTCCTGTACTCACCTTACATCTCCCTAACTGTGGCCATTATGGTACTGTATAATCTTGCTTGATTAACATGACAAGTATACGTGTATACCCTCCTCTCAGGCGAGTATACTCTAGAGTATATATATGTTATATTATGTCACACTCACGTCTCTAGTGAATGTCTGGTGTAGGTTTTTCATCCTCACATGACACCAAGGCACAAGAGTGGCATCCGGAAGTAATGGCTGGAGTCGCAGGTTATGAACCCAATCTTCATTGTATCCCTCACACACATACACACACACGCACACACGTACACAAGTACAGACACATATACTCACACACACATGCACATACGTACACACGTACACACACGCGCACACACGTGCACACGTACATACACTCACTCCAAACGAGGCAGAGCATGGGATGAGGGCAGCACAGACCACGCGAAGCTTGGCCAATATAAGGAAGCATGAGGGAAGCATGACAAGCCACAGTAAGAGGCTAAAGACATGTGTGAGTTCAGCTGGAGAGACAATTGTTGCGTTCAGTTAATAATGAGAGCAGTTTGACTGCTAATGAAAATCATACTGGGCCACTACGTACACCTGATACTCAGGCTTAGGCCTAAACCTGTACAGAACACGATGAAGAAGAAAAGTTTTGGATTGGTGCATGAATAGGTAGCCAGAGATTTAGGAACGGATTGATAGATAGATAGAGAGACTGGTTAGCCTGGAAGAAAGACAGACAGATAGTTAGACATACAGGTCAGTAGTAACAGAAAGAAAAGTAGATAAAGCGAGACGAATGATTAACGATGATTTCAAACTGAGACATAACAGATCGTCTGCAGGTAAAAAGCACTGGTTAGAAAGACTGCCACTAAGAGCAACAATGTTTGTCTCCAGTCTAACTGGATGATAAGTAGGTAGACACATAAATATACCAGAATTATACTTCTGTTGACACGCACGACATATTTCTCTGTGTATAAATGCCTCAGGACATCTACTTGTCATTTTCATGTTGAGGTCCTGCTGACGGACTCGAGGGTAGGGAGAAAGACATCACAAAGTCATCTTATGATAAAGTAACTTCCTGAGTATCACAAGGTCTGATTAATGGCTGGGACACACACGTAGGCAGTTCTCGAGAGCAGAAACCAAAGTACATGCACTATACAGGGAAACACAACCAACCAACACAACGGTTAACATCAGTACGAGAGTTGGAAGGATGGATCGGTCACCCTTGGGACAGGCCGTACCCATGCGAGAGTTTCCTGAAAGAAGGAAAAGTTCTGGTATGCAAGCAAAAGAAGAACTGAGAAGCAAGCATGGGTGCACATATATAGGCGTCTTCCCTTCACAATAGGGGGATGGATGCCCTCTGATCCAAACGCCTCACTTGTGCCCAGAAAGAGAACTTTTTAGACTCTGGGAAACGCGGTGACACCGAGGAGTATGAGACTGAGAAAGGATGTGGCTAATAAAGCAATAGAGGAATGTTAGAATAACACATGCTGGAGTTACAGGAAAAAAGACACCCAAAGGCAATTGATTTGTCAAAAGAAAAGACAGCTTTAGTGTGGCAGGTACAGGATAGCAAAGGAAAGATAGTGCGACACAAGTTGTTAGAAATACTTTTGGCTAAGGACCAGGAAGATTTATCGGTAAAAGAAAAGATTGTCACACTTCCTTTGGATATGGGAACGCTTCGCCTCACGTATAACATACTACCTGCAATAATTCCTGCTGCTGATGAAAGATGAATACGAGTCGGAGGAAGGAAACGTTTTTCTTTTTCCACGTCAGATACGTCAAGTACCTTGACGTCATGGCTTCAGACATTCCTCCAGACAGAGTGGCTTCAGACAGTCCTCAGACGGTATGGTTTTTAAAAAGAATGGTTGAAAGAAGAAAGAATAATTGTTGTAACAGGTATGGTAAAAGGAGAGGATAGAAAGACTCCATTTCGTCAACAATAGTCTCTGCTGTACACACACCAGAGATGAAAGCATCATCCAAGGACGATGGTAAACTAACAACAGAAATTAGAAAAACAATTTTCATAAGTTCGTCCAGTCGCTAGCGGTGTTAAGTGCCAGTACTGACAATCAGAAGAGGCAGCCAGAGAAAATATGGCGAGATAATGAGACACTTAAAAAACTATGGTAAGCTGGACCAATGTTGGCAGTTGTCATGACGCTGTGGAAGATGTTAAGGGTAGATGACACTCTGTTCCATACCGCTAGACATGGGAGACGCAGTGGCATCAGCCCCCATCCCAACACACACACACACACATACACACACACACACACACACACACGTACACACACACACACACACACGTGTAGAGGATTTCATCCAGTCTTGATAGTATATATGTTAGGTTCCCCTGAACAGAGGACCGCAAACTGAGGATGTTATGGCCTCGTGGCAGGATATTACAGGGTTGAGAAAAGTTATAAAGTTTGTAGAGTTATGAGAACAATTTACATGTCTACTCATTTTACTTGTAGATGTTATCCTTTCTGTATGTCTTTACCTCTGTCAGTAAGTATATCTCTCATTTTCCCGTCTATCTATGTGCCTATAACTATATATTTTTCTTGCTGTATTCCTCTATCTGTCTGTGCAACCATTGTAGATTCCTTTATCTTTTTTTAATGTTTATTACTCAGTCTATTAACTAACTTTTTTCCTCATTTGATATTTCCTTTCATCTCAAGCTCTCTAGTTATAAAGTCAGTTCGTCTTTTTATACCTAAAATAACAGACAGCTGTTGTGAATAAAATGTGGCTCGATGGATTGTCAGGTTTAGTTGTTATGTGTTTGACCTATTACAGAACATGGTTAGACTCGAGCAACTCTTCCCCAACCTTGAATCATGTGTCCGATTGAGGGTCATTTATACCAATTCAGGCAGACAGTGTTCGAGCTGAGGAATCGTTTTGTTTCGTAATCTTATAAGAGACTGTGTCTTGCAACTTTGTTGAGTTACTTTGAACATTTACCAGAACCAAATCCCACCTTCATCTGATCAATGATCCTCTCAAGAGTACAGAGGAAACACTATGATAAAGAAGACAGGAAGTGCAGTATAACCTGACGAAGAAAATGTCACAATTTAGTAATCAAAACAGATTCACCAAACGAGTTTTCATATATGAAGCTGACGATGCGAGATTCTCACGTTGCCCTTTATATTTACTTCCGGCGATATATAGAAGTAATATGATAAATGTAGCGCAAGGAAGAGTTCATCGGAGATTAATTCAACTGCACCACACAGGACCTTTTCTTCTGTGAGATTAAGGTCGTTCATGCAACCTTCACATCTGACTCCTATGTAACCGCCCATAAAGGAAAATATAATAGCGACCCGAAGCCATATTGAACGTATTTAAACCAAGTTTTTACAGACTGGTTTGGCTGTCCTCCGGTATTTACAAGGCATTTACAGGCATTCGCAGACATATACAGGCAATAAATGTTTGCTTTTTTGCATTCCTTAATGTCTCCTACAAGGGTAAAGTGGGACGCCATCTTGTGGCCAAAATTTGTTTCAGTTTTCTAGCTTGTACTGAGGATCCCAGAGTCTATGTTGACGATCATGACGTTGTGTTGTCGACAGTCTGGGCTGTTTGTGTCGACAGTCTGGGCTGTTTGTGTCGACAGTCTGGGCTGTTTGTGTCGACAGTCTGGGCTGTTTGTGTCGACAGTCTGGGCTGTTTGTGTCGATAGTCTGGGCTGTTTGTGTCGACAGTCTGGGCTGTTTGTGTCGACAGTCTGGGCTGTTTGTGTCGACAGTCTGGGCTGTTTGTGTCGACAGTCTGGGCTGTTTGTGTCGACAGTCTGGGCTGTTTGTGTCGACAGTCTGGGCTGTTTGTGTCGACAGTCTGGGCTCTTTGTGTCGACAGTCTGGGCTCTTTGTGTCGACAGTCTGGGCTGTTTGTGTCGACAGTCTGGGCTGTTTGTGTCGACAGTCTGGGCTGTTTGTGTCGACAGTCTGGGTTGTTTGTGTCGACAGTCTGGGCTGTTTGTGTCGACAGTCTGGGCTGTTTGTGTCGACAGTCTGGGCTGTTTGTGTCGACAGTCTGGGCTGTTTGTGTCGACAGTCTGGGCTGTTTGTGTCGACAGTCTGGGCTGTTTGTGTCGATAGTCTGAGTTGAATGTGTCGGTAGTTTAGGCTGTGTCGACACTTTCTGCTGATTTTCTTAAGTTAGTAGAATTTTTCTTCTTAGATTATATCATAAATTATTTTTATGATGTTAGTAAATGATCAATTAATGGTTTGATGACCATCAGATGCATTAAACAGACTTCAGGGATCTCTGATCATGAGTAACTTTGATTTGGATCATTTCCAAACATCTGGTAAGTTACTCATGAGTTCAGTTCAAGGTTGACTCATGATTGTCACATAAAAAACACACTCGACGGAGGTCTGGTGAGGAATGATTTTGTGATGATCAAATTCAGGTAATACTTACTACGTCCCGATATATATATATATATATATATATAAAAGATAAACCTGCTTGGCTCGGACAAAACATGCCTCAGTTATTGTCATTTCGGGAGATTAAAAAAATAGGGTAAAAAAAAAAATTAGTCAGAGCTGCTTGGGTGTTCCTGGGTTATAAGAGGGAAGATGAAGGGTTATAGGAAGAGGGAAGCGGAGGGTTGTAGGAAGAAGGAAGGTGGAGAGTTGTAGGAAGACACCCCCCCCCCCCGAACCAGCAGCTCGGGATGTAGGGTGAAGACCCCGTAGACTTTAACAGGTCACCAGGAGGAATGCTTGCTGATGTAAATATTATCGTTATTAACATGACTCAGTAATAATGATAATGATAATAATGATAATGATAATAATAATGATAATAATAATTATAACAAAGATGATAATGATAATAATAACGATGATAATAACAATAATAATGTTAATAATAATAATAGCAATAATAATAATAATGATATCAATAATGATATCATATGATAGAGTTGATGGAGATGCTCTGTGGAAGGTATTAAGAATATATGGTGTGGGAGGCAAGTTGTTAGAAGCAGTGAAAAGTTTTTATCGAGGATGTAAGGCATGAGTACGTGTAGGAAGAGAGGAAAGTGATTGGTTCTCAGTGAATGTAGGTTTGCGGCAGGGGTGTGTGATGTCTCCATGGTTGTTTAATTTTTTTATGGATGGGGTTGTTAGGGAGGTGAATGCAAGAGTTTTGGAAAGAGGGGCAAGTATGAAGTCTGTTGGGGATGAGAGAGCTTGGGAAGTGAGGCAGTTGTTGTTCGCTGATGATACAGCGCTGGTGGCTGATTCATGTTAGAAACTGCAGAAGCTGGTGACTGAGTTTGGTAAAGTGTGTGAAAGAAGAAAGTTAAGAGTAAATGTGAATAAGAGCAAGGTTATTAGGTACAGTAGGGTTGAGGGTCAAGTCAATTGGGAGGTGAGTTTGAATGGAGAAAGGCTGGAGGAAGTGGAGTGTTTTAGATATCTGGGAGTGGATCTGGCTGCGGATGGAACCATGGAAGCGGAAGTGGATCATAGGGTGGGGGAGGGGGCGAAAATTCTGGGAGCCTTGAAGAATGTGTGGAAGTCGAGCACATTATCTCGGAAAGCAAAAATGGGTATGTTTGAAGGAATAGTGGTTCCAACAATGTTGTATGGTTGCGAGGCGTGGGCTATGGATAGAGTTGTGCGCAGGAGGATGGATGTGCTGGAAATGAGATGTTTGAGGACAATGTGTGGTGTGAGGTGGTTTGATCGAGTAAGTAACGTAAGGGTAAGAGAGATGTGTGGAAATAAAAAGAGCGTGGTTGAGAGAGCAGAAGAGGGTGTTTTGAAATGGTTTGGGCACATGGAGAGAATGAGTGAGGAAAGATTGACCAAGAGGATATATGTGTCGGAGGTGGAGGGAACGAGGAGAAGAGGGAGACCAAATTGGAGGTGGAAAGATGAAGTGAAAAAGATCTTGTGTGATCGGGGCCTGAACATGCAGGAGGGTGAAAGGAGGGCAAGGAATAGAGTGAATTGGATCGATGTGGTATACCGGGGTTGACGTGCTGTCAGTGGATTGAATCGGGGCATGTGAAGCGTCTGGGGTAAACCATGGAAAGCTGTGTAGGTATGTATATTTGCGTGTGTGGACGTATGTATATACATGTGTATGGGGGTGGGTTGGGCCATTTCTTTCTTCTGTTTCCTTGCGCTACCTCGCAAACGCGGGAGACAGCGACAGAGCAAAAAAAAAAAAAAAAATCAATAATGATAATATCATCATTGTAATTATTATAATTATTATTATCATAATATTCATTATCATAATCATTCTTAATCACTACCTCTTCCTCCGTTTAGCAAAAGAATAGGGAGATAAATTGGTGAGTGAAGATATGTAGTGTGGATGTAGACGTTTAAAGAGAAAAACGAATGGACTGTCAGTTAAATAGACAGATCGGTAGACAGGTAGAAAGATAGATAGATAGATAGATTGATTGATTCATTGGTTGTAAGATGATTACACGGGTGTAGCTGTAGATATAGAGATATATGGATAAATAGACTGCCAAAGTACTAAACACCAGGACAGTTGAGCAGACAGACAGCTGTCTGTACAACGCAAGTGCAGACACTCATCGCCACAGACAACAACTTGGAGGAAACATACTGACTGCCGCAGACGATAGCCTGCAGTACAAGCACTGGCCCGCGGCCACAGTGGCGCATGAAGCAGATACAGAAAGTGACCACCACAGACAGCCAGCCAGCCAGCATGGTTGTGTGGTCAGTAAGACCCTTTGGGAAATCTTGTTAATGTGGGTCGCTGTTGATGTACTTACTGGTGAGGTTCCTCCTTCCTTGTGGACAGTGAAGCAACACACTTACCTTCCGCTCTCGCCTCTGTTGATGTTGATGTTATGTGTAGGTATCTTTATTCCACACACACACACACACACACACCAGTGTTATCCTTAGTTTTTGGTGAGTAAATTATGTTTTTTTTTCCTTTTCTGAATGTCTTTATGAGCCAGAAGGTCATCATCACTACCGAAGGGTCTTCCCGTCGTGCTCAAGAGAGTGCCGTACCGCCGGGCTCAATGTGCTACCTCTCCCCTGCTCATCTAGTTGGCCCACTTGTCTAACTTCAGTAAGAAGTTGATTCGCTGATCCATGTTCAGTTACTGGTCTTGATCCGGGCGGAGTGACGCAGTCACTAATGTAGTGCCTGAACGATGCGAGGCCGTGGAAGGTGAGGGGGACAGAGGAAGGGGCCCGGAGCAGCAGCCTCTGACCTGGATTAACCTGAGCTGGACCAATCGTAAATTTTGAACAAAAGGAAGAAAGTAAACATTTCCATGCCAATGTTTCAGAAAAATATAAACTTGAAGCAAGTGTTTACATCCAGTACATTACTCTCCTATACGGTAACTTTACACATAATTTCCCATTCCGCTCCAGAATTTCACCGCCGAAACTGTACCGTCGTATATTGTGTAGTCTGTAGAACGCCACCGTACAGGAACACCATTAGAGCGCCACAACCAGGAACACCATTAGAGCGCCACAACCAGGAACACCATTAGAGCGCCACAACCAGGAACACCATTAGAGCGCCACAACCAGGAACACCATTAGAGCGCCAGAGTCAGGATCTGATACCATTAGAGAGCCATAGTCAAGACTTGATGCCAGTATGCAGTGGTTGTAGAGTGCCAGACACAACACAGAGCCAAAATGTCTTTTAAAATGATAATTTGATAATAACTAAAATGATCTCAAGTTACGTTGAATCATAACAATGCTCATTCCTGATACTAAACTAGATGGTGTTACCGGGCTCCGTCTGCTTGAGGTTATGCTGCCAGTGAAAATTCATCTTCGTCAGTAGTCGAAATGGAGTACAATCCCATCTTAGAACTTTTTGCTCCAAAGAAGCCCATTGTTTCCCCTGCTTCTGACCGTAGCGCAGAACTGATGCTGCAGAACCACATAAAATCTCGATGCTGGGGTTCATGTTTACTTACCACCAGAGTGCATGTCTGCACGTGAGTTCATTGTTCATTTGTTCCCTTTGCTACCTTTATAGGGCGAGAAATTCAGTTCGGTATTATATATATATATATATATATATATATATATATATATATATATATATATATATATATATATATATATATATATATATGTATATATATATATATATATATATATATATATATATGTATAGTTATTTGGGGGTGTACGTTATCTTTCACAATTGTTCCAAAAATGAGTGACAGGCATCATTAATGAACTTCCTGGTTGTTTGCTCAGTACTTCCTCATGTGGGAGACTAAAGATCTACTCTCCTAAGTACTGTTTATATCAAAAGTTCAGAACGATGAACAAAGTTACGCTTTTGCAATGTTTTGGGAGTTCATCCCATCCTCAAGCCAAAGGAGGGAAACTTGTAATCACCTGTGATGTCAGGTTGTGTCGTCTTCATGGTTGTTGTATGAGGATGAGTGCAGCGAAGGATGAGTCTTTTGTTGGGAGGAACGGACGGAAAATTAGCGAGCTGAGCAAGGTAGTCTTCCTATTGGCAGAGAGGTATGTCCTGCTTCCTCTGTATATTCTTGACTGGGAACTATTGGCTGGCAGTAGAGGCATTAACTCACCTGATATCGAATGTAGGTAGATATTTTCTTATCAAGAAGGCTTCCATGATCATTAGCATCCTTGTGTCACGACAAGATTTTATGATTTAACTGTTTTCCAGGTCGTCTCATGGCTGGATTTCAAGAATGATGCTCGAGACATTACCACTGTGCTCGCCATCTATCATATCTAATGGCTCAACTTACCTTACTATTGTTGTTGTTGTTGTTGTTACAAAATCGCTCGAATATGTATATCCAAGCTGTGTGTGAGGTACTGAGTATAACAGATCTTTGGAAGTTCTTACTCATAACAAATCTCATCCTGAAGTGGTGCGTGAAGTGAAGCGTGAAGTGAAGCTTGAAGTGAAGCGTAAAGTGAAGCAGAAACGGAAACATAAAGAGAGGATGCAGGCTTCCAGTGTGGCCACTTGCAGAACCAGACGCTGAATGAGCTATACAGGAGAGGCATTCCCACTAACACTGATACCGAATGTGTTTAAGCTTTCCTTTTATTTTGACAACTTGATAACACTTTACTTCTGAAACTGGTGATACCGATAGATTATATATATATATATATATATATATATATATATATATATATATATTTTTTTTTTTTTTTTTGCTTTGTCGCTGTCTCCCGCGTTTGCGAGGTAGCGCAAGGAAACAGACTAAAGAAATGGCCCAACCCACCCCCATACACATGTATATACATACGTCCACACACGCAAATATACATACCTACACAGCTTTCCATGGTTTACCCCAGACGCTTCACATGCCCTGATTCAATCCACTGACAGCACGTCAACCCCGGTATACCACATCGATCCATTTCACTCTATTCCTTGCCCTCCTTTCACCCTCCTGCATGTTCAGGCCCCGATCACACAAAATCTTTTTCACTCCATCTTTCCACCTCCAATTTGGTCTCCCTCTTCTCCTCGTTCCCTCCACCTCCGACACATATATCCTCTTGGTCAATCTTTCCTCACTCACTCTCTCCATGTGCCCAAACCATTTCAAAACACCCTCTTCTGCTCTCTAAACCACGCTCTTTTTATTTCCACACACCTCTCTTACCCTTACTTTACTTACTCGATCAAACCACCTCACACCACACATTGTCCTCAAACATCTCATTTCCAGCACATCCATCCTCCTGCGCACAATTCTATCCATAGCCCACGCCTCGCAACCATACAACATTGTTGGAACCACTATTCCTTCAAACATACCCATTTTTGCTTTCCGAGATAATGTTCTCGACTTCCACACATTCTTCAAGGCTCCCAGGATTTTCGCCCCCTCTCCCACCCTATGATCCACTTCCGCTTCCATGGTTCCATCCGCTGCCAGATCCACTCCCAGATATCTAAAACGCTTTACTTCCTCCAATTTTTCTCCATTCAAACTTACCTCCCAATTGACTTGACCCTCAACCCTACTGTACCTAATTGCCTTGCTCTTATTCACATTTACTCTTAACTTTCTTCTTTCACACACTTTACCAAACTCAGTCACCAGCTTCTGCAGTTTCTCACATGAATCAGCCACCAGCGCTGTATCATCAGCGAACAACAACTGACTCACTTCCCAAGCTCTCTCATCCCCAACAGACTTCATACTTGCCCCGCTTTCCAAAACTCTTGCATTTACCTCCCTAACAACCCCATCCATAAACAAATTAAACAACCATGGAGACATCACACACCCCTGCCGCAAACCTACATTCACTGAAAACCAATCACTTTCCTCTTCCTACACGTACACATGCCTTACATCCTCGATAAAATCTTTTCACTGCTTCTAACAACTTGCCTCCCACACCATATATTCTTAATACCTTCCACAGAGCATCTCTATCAACTCTATCATATGCCTTCTCCAGATCCATAAATGCTACATACAAATCCATTTGCTTTTCTAAGTGTTTCTAACATACATTCTTCAAAGCAAACACCTGATCCACACATCCTCTACCACTAATGAAACCACACTGCGCTTCCCCAATCTGATGCTCTGTACATGCCTTCACCCTCTCAATCAATACCCTTCCATATAATTTACCAGGAATACTCAACAAACTTATACCTCTGTAATTTGAGCACTCACTCTTATCCCCTTTGCCTTTGTACAATGGCACTATGCACGCATTCCGCGAATCCTCAGGCACCTCACCATGAGTCATACATACATTAAATAACCTTACCAACCAGTCAATAATACAGTCACCCCCTTTTTTAATAAATTCCACTGCAATACCATCCAAACCTGCTGCCTTGCCCACTTTCATCTTCCGCAAAGCTTTTACTACCTCTTCTCTGTTTACCAAATCATTTTCCCTAACCCTCTCACTTTGCACACCACCTCGACCAAAACACCCTATATCTGCCACTCTATCATCAAACACATTCAACAAACCTTCAAAATACTCACTCCATCTCCTTCTCACATCACCACTACTTGTTATCACCTCCCCATTTGCGCCCTTCACTGAAGTTCCCATTTGCTCCCTTGTCTTACGCACTTTATTTACCTCCTTCTAGAACATCTTTTTATTCTCCCTAAAATTTAATGATACTCTCTCACCCCAACTCTCATTTGCCCTCTTTTTCACCTCTTGCACCTTTCTCTTGACCTCCTGTCTCTTTCTTTTATACATCTCCCACTCAAATTCATTTTTTCCCTGCAAAAATCGTCCAAATGCCTCTCTCTTCTCTTTCACTAATAATCTTACTTCTTCATCCCACCACTCACTACCCTTTCTAATCAACCCACCTCCCACTCTTCTCATGCCACAAGCATCTTTCGCGCAATCCATCACTGATTCCCTATATACATCCCATTCCTCCCCCACTCCCCTTACTTCCATTGTTCTCACCTTTTTCCATTCTGTACTCAGTCTCTCCTGGTACTTCCTCACACAAGTCTCCTTCCTAAGCTCACTTACTCTCACCACCCTCTTCACCCCAACATTCACTCTTCTTTTCTGAAAACCCATACAAATCTTTACCTTAGCCTCCACAAGATAATGATCAGACATCCCTCCAGTTGCACCTCTCAGCACATTAACATCCAAAAGTCTATATATATATATATATATATATATATATATATATATATATATATATATATATCTTTTTCTTTCTTTCAAACTATTCGCCATTTCCCGCGTTAGCGAGGTAGCGTTAAGAACAGAGAACTGGGCCTTTGAGGGAATATCCTCACCTGGCCCCCTTCTCTGTTCCTTCTTTTGGAAAATTAAAAAAAAAAAATAATGAGAGGGGAGGATTTCCAGCCCCCCGCTCCCTTCCCTTTTAGTCGCCTTCTACGACACGCAGGGAATACGTGGAAAGTATTCTTTCTCCCCTATCCCCAGGGATAATATATATATATATATATATATATATATATATATATATATATATATATATATATATATATATATATATATATATATATAAATATATATATATATATATATATATATATATATATATATAGAGAGAGAGAGAGAGAGAGAGAGAGAGAGAGAGAGAGAGACTACGTTAGCGTCTTGTGGTTACCCCGCTAGTGAAGGGTCATGACCTCGGCATGGCTGTTCCATCAGTTGTTGATGAAGGAGACTACAGTCTCGCTGAAGAACTTTTCACTCCAAAGGAGTCCATCCTCCCCCACCTTCCCCCACCAGTCATCATAGCCATCATCCTCCCCCACCTTCCCCCACCAGTCATCCTCCCCCACCTTCCCCCACCAGTCATCCTCCCCCACCTTGCCCCACCAGTCATCCTCCCCCACCTTCCCCCGCCAGTCATCCTCCCCCACCTTCCCCCGCCAGTCATCCTCCCCCACCTTGCCCCACCAGTCATCCTCCCCCACCTTGCCCCACCAGTCATCCTCCCCCACCTTCCCCCACCAGTCATCCTCCCCCACCTTCCCCCGCCAGTCATCCTCCCCCACCTTCCCCCGCCAGTCATCCTCCCCCACCTTCCCCCACCAGTCATCCTCCCCCACCTTGCCCCACCAGTCATCCTCCCCCACCTTGCCCCACCAGTCATCCTCCCCCACCTTGCCCCACCAGTCATCCTCCCCCACCTTCCCCCACCAGTCATCCTCCCCCACCTTCCCCCGCCAGTCATCCTCCCCCACCTTCCCCCGCCAGTCATCAAAACACTCACACGTGCTTCCTCGAAAGTATCATGAGTGAGGTGGAGACCCGGACTGGGATTGCCCTGCGGGAGGCGGACACACATACACGCTGACCGACACATGCACCGCTTAATTACATAGACTGGTTTAATTAACAGTCTCCCTCCCTTTCTCCCTGGGGCGGAGTGGGGAGTGTGGTGGGGTGATTACTAGGAACTGTTATTGATAAGATCAGCTGTCGCCCAGCCCAGCAGATGATCGTGACGTCAGGTTTGTGGTGCAGCTGCAGTAGTTCCTGCTGCTGCTGCTACTGTGGCTAATGTTGCTACTGCCTGAAAAGCTGTATTTTTTTGGTTTCATTTATTGATATGCCGAAACTTTAGCAATTTTTATATTTCCATCATGAAATATAAAGTTCGAATCTAATGTTTGAGTGAAACTCCGTGTTCGAGTTCCATGAACCCCTTTAGAACTATTCTTGGCTGGATATGCATTGTTCCGGAGATTATCCGCACCAGGGTTGGTTCGATTCCTCGGTGATCTAGAATAGGTTCTAACCACATGTGAGTCGTATCGTTGTGATATGCGATCATGATTCGAAACAATGATTTCGAATCACCGAGGCTTCGTCACACAAAGAAGGTATTGACTTGGAAGAATTTGGTATGAATGAACTGGTTGAGATGCGTCCCTTTAATACTGGGATATTTGATACGTCTGTATGTACGAGGATGGCACTTCTCAATCATTGGCTGGTGGTTCCTCATACACAAAGGTCTGAGTTGATATAAAGTTATCTAGAGTTTATCAATATAGCTTTTTGTTCATATATCATCTGTTGATGTGACAGGTGAGTGTTTTGATGTCTGGAGTGCCTCGGTGATTGCTTGAGAACCGGTGACCTGGTTATGAGTATATCTCTTCAAAGAGGTCAGATGTCAAGGGTCACAGCGTCGAAGGGCAGGTGGCGGTGCACCCCGCACACTCGGGCTGGGGTGAGGGACGCGCAGGGTCAGTAACAAATCTGATTTGCGTCGTGACCAAACTTATTACGCTAAGAGACTAGGTAAATCCTGAAGCAGTCCACAAGCTGGCTGGCTGGCTGACTAGTGCCACATGGAGAGTGACGAAGGGAAGAGAGATGGGAGAGGAACGGGTAATGCAGTGTGAGAAGGAGCACACATGAGGGTTGATGAGAGGGCACTCGACAATATCATTCCATCTATGCAACGAACTTTCTGTATCACACAGTCGACCATTCTTGAAAACTTTTGTGTTCATGTTAACCATCTTCTTAAAACCATGTATGTCTTTGATTACCATCATGTTCAAGAACTATATATGTAACTACCTTCGTCATAAAGATGTCCTCACATACATCAGTAACATATTTACATACCGCAATTTGCTTCCTCATCCCATGTGACGCTGGGGTAGATCCATGTGTCGCTGGGGTAGATCCATGTGTCGCTGGGAGTAGATCCATGTGACGCTGCGGTAGATCCATGTGACGCTGGGGTAGATCCATGTGACGCTGGGAGTAGAGCCATGTGACGCTGGGGTAGATCCATGTGACGCTGGGTAGATCCATGTGACGCTGGGAGTAGAGCCATGTGACGCTGGGGTAGATCCATGTGTCGCTGGGAGTAGATCCATGTGACGCTGGGAGTAGATCCATGTGACGCTGGGGTAGATCCATGTGACGCTGGGGTAGATCCATGTGACGCTGGGAGTAGAGCCATGTGACGCTGGGGTAGATCCATGTGACGCTGGGCAGATCCATGTGACGCTGGGTAGATCCATGTGACGCTGTGAGTAGATCCATGTGACGCTGGGAGTACACCCATGTGACGCTGGGGTAGATTACGACCTCAGTTTGTTGAGTAAGTTGATAACATTTATGCAAAACATTTTATACCAGCAAGATGGAGAGTGATCTTTAAGTATCAGGCAGAAGTCATCGGTGCTGTGTACATTATAAACTGTACACACAAGTAAATGTGTTGCGTCGTAAGGTAATGTAACATTAGAGTGTCAAAGTCAGCCAGGTCAAATCCTAAGAAACAGAAGAACTGGATTCAAAGTAAAAACAAGAACAAAGACCATTATAGTTCCTTCACCGAAGAAGTAAATCATGTTTCCTTTAAATGAAATTGAAAGAATATTCTGGACACTATCTAAAGTCATCCATGAGAGAACGTTCTATGTAGATAAATGGAAGGAAGAAATGAATACTCAAAAATATCTTGATGATAAAGAAAATCTGTAAAGTAGAGGAAATAATATTCACCATCTACAAGGCAGACCACTTACTCTGCTTGAGTGGAAAGTCTCGTTCATATGAAATGGTTGATATCAGATGTTAGGTCTTGATACACTTTATGTCTGTGTGCTCCTTGCACCTAAGTACGTATGTGATTTTTTAAGTGTGTGTGTGTGTGTGTGTGTGTGTGTGTGTGTGTGTGTGTGTGTGTGTGTCCCACTGCCTGCATGCTTGCGGAAAATCTTGACCAAGACAAACAAGGGTTAATCAGGGTAAACGAGACCTAACAACCTCTTGTATTCAGTACGTCCAATCAGGTCGGGCCACGTGAAGTGAAGCCTGGCCACGGCTAATTACCTCGACCTCATAAAACTTTATTGAAAATAAAGTTTTAAATGGGACTCTACTGCTGGAAGAGGGGTAAGGGGAGGGGGAAGGGGAGGATGAAGGAGGGGTAGTAGTAGAACTCCTCTCTTAGGGGAGGGGGAGGAGGGGGAATAAAGGGGGACTGGTAGTTGGTACAAAGAGCGTGAGGCGGGGTTAGCCCAGTTTGGTTTATGAAGGTAATATAACAGAAGGGGAGTAGGGTCCACATTCGTTATGATATACGAATGGTATGACCACCACTTATGTTACAATGAGGTCAGGGCTAGTAAATGGGTGAGTCCCGCTTGATTTTAACCCAAGTCCTTCACAAAGCTATGAATCTCTCAGTTACATACGAGAAATTATACCAGAGGTATTTGATTGGGTGTTTAATACCATTGTTGTGTTAGATGAATATATCACTAGCAGTAACAGTAATAAAACAACAGGAACAGCGCCAGCAGCAATAACAGCAGTAGTAACGGCAGCAGTAACAGCAGTAGTAACGGCAGGAGCAGCAGCAGCATCCTGCGTGTCGGTGTGTTGTGATGATAGATCCAAACTGACATCGTTGGTGAACTAGTGAGGTCACAGCCAGCTCGGGATGACCCCAGGTGGACCGGTAAGGTCATTACCCAAGTGGACCATCACAACATCAAGGAACCGTGAGAACAGATGCACAATGATACAGTAATTTGAAGGTGAATAAGCTTGTGCGTACATAAAGTCCGTGCACATCTATAGATCTGTAACTAAATTTCGACAGAATAACCATTAAGTTCATTCAGCGAGGCTTGCACGACGCGTCGGAACATGACTAAAACATATCTGTTGGAAAGCAACATTGAAGCTTTGGCTCTTCGTACCGCGAATCTTGAACTCACTCACTTGAGCTGAACTAAGCTGACAAGAACTTAGCTGACACATGGAGCGTACAGACAAGCTTCAGGTCAGCTGACACAAGGGGGTGTTAAGGCGGGAGTCTACCAACACATGGCGGTCTGAAATGTGTGTACGAGATCTGAGTTGTTCTAAAATCCTCAGCAGCTACTGACTAAGATGCTTAGTGTATCCGTCTGTTACGTCTTTATATTCATACAGGATCAGAGCTCACCACTTCCAGCTTGATGGAGGAATTGACCTTATATACTATAGAGCTCAAGAGGCCAGAGGTCAGAATCACAGAGTTACAATGTCGGTGGTATCTGTGTTTGGGTTAGGAACTTCTTTCACCTCTGTGGAGGTCATCTCTAAGTCGTGTGTCCCTTCAGGAGTAACGAGAGGCTGGGCACTGCTACCTGCTGCAGGAAGCGTGTGAAACATACATGTGCAACAGAAGGTCAGGTAAGTCACTCGAAAGTCAAACTTGAAAAATTTATTTGCAGTTGAAGCCCCTGCAGCGGCAGGAGGAGGCAGCCAGCGTGTGAAGGTTGTTGGCCTCACTTCTTGACGACCTCTCCCAAGTGGTTCCTCTCCTTGGCTCTCCTATCTATATTCTCGTGTCCTGGATGTTACGGTCTTACGAATCCTTCTGTTTGATATTTCAAGAAAAGGTCTCCACTAGATTGATCTCCACAAGGTTTGTGTCTTTTGCGTTGGTCAATAGCAGGTCTTTCCTAGAATCTGAAATCCTATTGGCTGGTGAGAACTGCAGTCGGTCAAACCTCCCAGAAATCTATATCCTAAGAGATGATCTAAAGACTGATCGTCCCTTACAAGACTTTCTTTGTAGATTTTTTTCTCTGATATTTTATTTGAGTAATTCTACCTGAGATCAATCTTGTCAGGACGACTTTTATGTGAGTATGGCCTCCAAGGTGTTAAGAACACTACCAGTAGCGTGTTTCCTAGGGTGTGGTGTCCTGTGACGGACTCCCAGAAGCTGGTGTAGTGTCGTGTGCGCTGAGTTCCCATAGATAGCAGCGTTCTGAGCTGGGTTCCGGAGGTTGGTCCTGATGAAACGATGTGTTGTGACGTCTTCCTCAGGAGGCTTTCTTGATTTTAGTCTTGTACGAGTTGGTTTCTCGAATTTTGTCTTGTGACTTTTAGTCTCTGGTTTCGTCTCTCAACTTTTTTTCTTTTATGGGCACTGGCTGCTTAGAAGACCCCATAACAAAGGTAGATTAACCATAGATAACCATTAATATTCATGTAGAAAATAAAAACTCATTACTAACCATTTATAGTGTCCACAAAAAAAGTCCGCCTCCCCATATATTTTCAAAGGCGTTGTAAGCATATACATTTTGATAGTGTCATGTTTTCTCTGGCCTTGATTGCCATTTGCATATGTCGGGCATAGAACTGGCAAAGTTGCTGGAGTATTCAAGGTTCATGTTTTGGGTTCATAGGGTCTTGATCTGAGTGAGGCGAGGTACTGATGAGGTGTTGTACGATGTAGCCTCCTGGTCATACGTCCTGAGCGTCTCGTACGCCCTAAAGATCTCACGGGTACCCATATTTCCTTGCTTCCAGGCGAGAATTGAGGCTTTCTTCTCCTTAGAAAAATAAGAGCAAATCATCTTAAAGCAGATGTGGAAGAAATGCAGCACCCTCAAGCGAAATTCCCAAAATGAAGTGACATCCAGGAAGAGTAAATAAGGAGCACCCTTCCCCCCAGATGGCCTAAGGCAGACTGAGGCGGGTTGCTAGTGCTCACACCGTTCGAAACACTGGTCTCAAAGATAAGCTTTACTATGATTTCGGCCTGAGAGCGTCAAGTCTTGTACCCGCAATAAACCTTAGCCGTGTATCGCCTCTGAGAATGTATAGGGTGCGGACAACGTTTTTTAAGGATACTCTTGCTACCTATTAAAAGCATCCTTCAACCATTATCAAACGACCATTTCTCCGCTAACGCAAAATACCAAACCATTACGGACTGTTCACCCTAGCCAGCGATGCACCAGCCATCGCTACCACGAACAACCATAACAACCAGCTACTAACCCTAACCAACCACCATTACCCTTTTGCTAGTTCTCGCCGAGCATCAAACAGCTGTGAATTGCGGTTTCCTGATCGCTCGTTACCGCTCGTTTATCCAGGCGAATTGCCAGTTAACAGGAGTGTGCAAGGCATCTGATGGTTCCTGCAGAAGCACCAGGAATACTTTGGGCGCTGCTGAAGTGGGTCTTTTGGGCTACCTCATCTCCTTAAGTCTTCGTCTTCTTCATCGTCAAATGGTTCTTCCTCTTCGGTTTCATGAGATCCTTCACACGTCTCTTTCTGTTGTCTTCAGTCGTTCCCGCCTCTCCTTTCGTTCTCATCTTCTATTGCCTCTCATTATTTTGTATATTCCTTCACGCTTCGTGGTTTTTTTTCTCTGTCATCCTCAGTTTGCTCTGCTTGTCCCCCATTGTTTTTTCATTTTCACGATCTTTTAATTAGTCTCTTCCTATTTTCTTTAACCCCAGTAATTTCTCTAATGCTTCTGCTTCATTGTGACATCTCTTTAGGTTTATAACTTCCTTAATGACTTGTGTTTACTGATACCTTTATTATCATTCCTAATCTTTAATGACAACAGTTTTTATAACTAAATTTCTTTATAAGATGTTCTTCAGTGCTGATAATTTGTAAGATGTTCTTCAGTGCTGATAATTTGTAAGATGTTCTTCAGTGCTGATAATTTTCGTTTTTATTCTAAGGAGGAGGAAAACCGGCTTTTCAAAGAGGGTCAGTTCATAAGTGGTATAAGAATATATGATTCATAATAAGAATATGTGATTCATAATAGATCAGAGGATTGTGCGGAAGAGAGTGAAAATGAGGACTATACGTGTGTATGGAAGGTATAAAGAGTAGCCCGGTAGTGACCTTGAATGAAGCAGCAATTATGATCAATACTCCTGAGATGGAGAGGATAAGATGACTTCGGGCATCACTTCAACACTTCTAAGTGAGGAGGATAGTACCTCCCTGTTTGCTGCCTTCATTCCACCGCTTTAATCCCTTCATCATGACGGTACGACACTCAGACAAGGCAGCAAAACGTTGGATATTATTATCTAGCTTTTGAACTGACCTCTAAGAAAGTTCGATCAAGATCACGTCATCACATGCAAGAGTCATATCCCTGTGCTCATTAGTCGTACCGGAGTGCAATCTTTCTAGCAGTCATTACTCGCTACCTCTGAAATTTGGTAATTCCTCTACTAATACTGTTATCAACTTAATGGTATACGTTCAGTGAACACGACTTTCTCTGCCGACCCAGCGTTTCACAGGGTTTCATTATGGTGCCTCGATCCCAGCTCCTCTATCGCTTGCAAGTGCCTCTCACCTTCCCAGCTCCCCATCCCTTGCGCTGTCTTTAATGCCTCAGACGAAGGGTGGGAGGTCGGTATCACGCAAGCACCGGCGCAGCTGTCAGGGTGAAGCTAATCCAATGGAGGACGGGGAGGTAGAGTGACAGCTGAAGTAATGCAACTAGTGAGTGATACTGGTGAGAGAGAGAGAGAGAGAGAGAGAGAGAGAGAGAGAGAGAGAGAGAGAGAGAGAGAGAGAGAGAGAGAGAGAGAGAGAGAGACTAAATCCCCTGATATAACCCCAGATTAAGGCACTAACAAGGGAGGCAGGTAAGCAGCATATTGGCTTAAAGGTTGATCTGCTTGACCTACCGAAGATTGGGACTCGCAAGCTAGGGCTGTGGGCCAGCCCAGCTGAGGGCAGGGTTGTGGGGCTCAAAACACGAGGTTGTGTGGAGACTCCCCGTGAGGGCAGCCCGCATAATGAACCAGTCGACCACTACTGCAGCAACATAAAACTTTCTGAGCTCACTAACTTCCTGGTTAAAGTTATGTGACTTGATATCGCAGGACCACCACACACGCGCAACGCACCGGAAACCGCACGCGGTAGGGAAAGTAACACGGACTGACGAGATAAAACTGACACCGACAAAGAAGACACTTGGCGCCAACAGAGAAGAGACAGTTGGCGCCAATAGAGAGGAGACAGTTGGCACTAAGAGACAAAATACAGTTGGCATCGATTGCTAAGGAATTCAAACTACCTTGTTACCTCATGGAGTCCAACAAACTATTATGACTACACCAGTTAACAAAATTTAATCAAGATTATGATAAAGTAACATAGCTTCTACAGCGCTTGGAGGCGACCAGCTGGCGTGTAACCTGCCGTCATGCAGACGACACACACACCTGACTCCGTCATGAAAGCTTAAATTGACCAGATCCAAGCAAGCGGGGGATGCACAAGACTCAAGACCGAGTAACTAAATCAGTCATGATAGTTAATAGGTCACAGTGATTTAAGACAACTTTATGTTCATGAGTTTTTTTTTTTATCTGAACACTCGTAACACAAACTTACATTATTTAAACCATTGTGGCGTCCTGTTGGCCATTGTGGCGTCCTGTTGGCCATTGTGGCGTCCTGTTGGCCATTGTGGCGTCCTGTTGGCCATTGTGGCGTCCTGTTGGCCATTGTGGCGTCCTGTTGGCCACTGTGGCGTCCTGTTGGCCGTTGTGGCGTCCTGTTGGCCATTGTGGCGTCCTGTTGGCCATTGTGGCGTCCTGTTGGCCATTGTGGCGTCCTGTTGGCCATTGTGGTGTCCTGTTGGCCATTGTGGCGTCCTGTGGGCCACTGTGGCGTCCTGTTGGCCACTGTGGCGTCCTGTTGGCCACTGTGGCGTCCTGTTGGCCACTGTGGCCTCCGGAAAGAAGAGGTATGTCGAACTTCATGACGTCATGTTAATGGGAAGGAGACATAATTGCCAGTTATATTCATGTACATACGAAACCAGCAAAATATGGTAATACACAATAATTATACAATTATGATATGATAATGCAAGTTATACTTACACAGGACGTTCCCTTCTGCCGTCTCCTCGTGTCCTCTCTCTCAAACGTAAGAGGAACATTCAAAATCCTCTCCTTTCTTGATGGGGGTACCATTTTATAAATACAATCCTCTCTCTCTCTCTCCTTTATAGGAGTATCATTTTCGGAATATAATCTTCTTCCTCCTTTACAGAGTAGCATATCAAAAAATAATCGTCAATTCTTTACATGCTATGTCGTAAGCCATGATGAGAGCAGCCGCAGGAAAGAGAGGGAGAGTAAGGGTGAGAGTGAGAGAGAGAGAGAGAGAGAGAGAGAGAGAGAGAGAGAGAGAGAGAGAGAGAGAGAGAGAAGGATGAGGGAGGGAGAGTAGAAGGGAGGTTTCGCCTGGAATAATGCGAAAATGACAAGAAAAGGCTGGCATAGATCTGGTGGCAACTCCTGTGAGAAGCTCTCGAAGCTGGAGGTAGACTTTGGGTGGCTGTGTGAAAGGAGAAAGTTGAGAGTAAACGTGAACAAAGATTAGATGATGAGGAGCGGCAGGAGGATGAGAAAGGAGTGTAAGTTTGAATGAAGAGGATTTGGAGGATGTGAAATGGTTTAAGTACCTGAGAATGGATACGGCAGTGGATGGAACCATCGGAGCTGAAGTAAGTCACGAGTTTGGAGATGAGATTATAGTCCTTGTTGCATTAAAGAGTGTGTGGAAAGAGGGCTCGCTGTCGTAAGGGCAAAGATAGGTATGTATGATGGAACAGTAGTCACAGTAGTACTGTGTGGACGTGTGGACATTATGCTTTGAATGTAAGAGTAAGTAAAATGGTAGATATGCTGGAAAGGCAAAGCGTAAGGATGATAAATGGTGTGAGGCGGGTTGACTGTATAACTGAGACACCTTACCAAAGTGTCCTGAAACGGTTCGAACATACGGAGAGGATGAGTGAAGAATGATTGACCAAGAGGATGTATGCGGCAGAAGTGTAGTGAGGAAGGACGAGGAGGAAACCAAGAGGGACACATTTCCACATGAACATTCAGCAGTGTGAGAGGCGTGTATAGGATAGAATGAATTGGACCGACGTGGTATATGGGGGTGCGGGAAGACGATGCGCCGTCAAAAGGCTGACCAGTCAATATGAAGCTGTCATCATTATCATTATCATTATTATTATAATTATTATTATTATTATTATTATTATTATTATTATTATTATTATTATTATTATTATTACTTGCAGTAATGACAAGCCACCACCAACATGACCAGCTGCTCCTGTTATGCAGAACGTTCATGGCTCAGATCAACAGACAACTCATCCCTAAAATTGCAATGCAGAGCATTATCATGAGAACTCTCTCTCTCTCTCTCTCTCTCTCTCTCTCTCTCTCTCTCTCTCTCTCTCTCTCTCTCTCTCTCTCTCTCTCTATTAATCAAGCTTTGCCTCCCTCCTCCCTCCATCATCCTCTCTCCCTCGTTATAATGTTCTCCATCACTCTACGCAGCTCGTACATCTTCCTTCCCTCTCCTCACTTTCCTCTGTATACCCTCTACATCATGGCTCACACATTCATCATTCATTTTTCTTCTTTCTCTCCTTCCTTCGTGATTTTCCTCTTCTTCTTTTTCTTCTTCTTCTTCTTCTTCTTCTTCTTCTTCTTCTTCTTCTTCTTCTTCTTCTGTCATATTCCTCTTATTATCAATATTTTCTTCTATTCTTCTTTTTAATCTTTCTTCATCTTTTCTTCTTCGTCTTTTCCTTTTGTTCTTCCTTTCATGGTTTTCTTTGTCATGTTCTTCTTCCCATTTCAATCCATATTCTTATTCATTTTCTTGAAGTCTTTGTTCTTCGCTGCGTTTCTTATCTCTCCATTCATCACAGCTCTCTGTCTCCTACGACAGCACTGCAACATTCCGTTACAGATTCTCGTAGGTAGGTACATTCTCTCTCTCTCTCTCTCTCTCTCTCTCTCTCTCTCTCTCTCTCTCTCTCTCTCTCTCTCTCTCTCTCTCTCTCTCTCCTCCCAATGCCTCAGCTCTCCTGGCTCCACTAGACCTGCCACCTAACATGGACATACAAATTCTTAAAGTTGTGATGCTGTCACCACATTCCTTCCTCCACCTCACGTCTTGTTTGTGCTGAGGAAGCTTTCCTGTGTGTGTGTTGTGTGTGTGTGTGTGTGTGTGTGTGATGATACGTAGTTATGATACTTAATGTGACAAGGGTGATGCTAATGATGATAATGATAATAATAATGATAATAACAGTAATGATGATACTAATTAGAATAATGACAATAATAATGACAATAATGATAATGATGATAATAATGATTATAATAGATTAATGATAATAATAATGATAATAATGATAATGATATTAATAAT
Source organism: Panulirus ornatus (assembly GCF_036320965.1). NCBI lineage: Eukaryota > Metazoa > Arthropoda > Malacostraca > Decapoda > Palinuridae > Panulirus > Panulirus ornatus. The sequence continues at coordinate 24,396,202 of NC_092246.1, read as the reverse complement.
AATGATAATAATGATAATAATAATAATAATAATAATAATAATAATGATAATAATAACGATAATAATAATGATAATAATAATAATAATAGTAATAATAATGATAATAATAATAATGATAATGATGATAATAATAATAATAGTATAGTAACAGTAATAATCATAATGATGATAATGATAACCAGTTTACTAAATAAAATGTCGACCAAAGGCTGATAATATAGGGAAATTCCTTTTATGAGTTATAACATGGGAGAGGCAGATAGCTAGATAGACTTTATACAAATGTGAAGATGATTTAATAATGATGTTCATATTGGTCGAGATGTGATTGTTCCTACAGCGGTCTGTACCAGCTGGGATGGTCGGGATGTGACTGGTCCTACAGCGGTCTGTACCAGCTGGGATGGTCGGGATGTGACTGTTCCTACAGCGGTCTGTACCAGCTGGGATGGTCTCTGTCCTGCTGTGAGCCTGAGCTACACGTGTGGTGGTGGTGGGATGGTACAACAGTGTCTTCCCCAAGTGTGGTGTGAGGTCCAGCACCAGTATAGTACCATTGTGTTTAGCGCCTCCTGGTGCATGGTGTAAGAAGGACCATACATGATCGTGCATGACCTTTTCTGTGTCTGTGATGACCTATTTCTGTTGTATGAGAGGAAGTTCTTCACTCGCTGGGCTCCAGCTCTTGAACTTTCTCTAATGTCATACAACTTTTTAAACTTTTGTAAGTTGTCAACATTCTCATCATCATTCACTTCATTCTATTCATCCACTACTCTTATACTAACAAGTTTCTTGATGAATATCATGTTATGGATTCTGATTCTTCTGTTCTTACATCTTTACTGTTTGTAACGTGAAGCTGGGTAGAGTCTTAAAGGTTGTGTGGTCAGGTCAACCATCGCTCCTCTCTTTTCCATGGTTAACAAATCTAAGACCTTTAGCTTTTCCTGTGACTCACCTCTCTTAATTCTAGTATATGTATATATATATATATATATATATATATATATATATATATATATATATATATATATATATATATATATACATATATATATATATATATAATGTATAACTTACCCATCTACCTCTTCGCTTTTCCTTTTATCCCATCACCCATTTCTCTTTCTGCTTATACTCCCCTTCCGTCCTCATCTCACACCACTCACTATCCTTCCTCTTACCTTCCTCCCTTCCTGTCCCTCCTTCTCACTCTTCTTCATTTTTTGACTGGGTGTTTAAAGAGAAGAAGGAAGTGGTTAGACAGGGGGAAGGAACAGTTGAGAAATGAAGAAGGCTTAATGTGTCCTGGTGTTAGTGCAGGTTGTTCTGTGGGTGGCCTGCTGGAGACGTGTTCTTAGTACCGCATCAACTATGATGTACCCCGGCAGCTTGGGGTATTACGGTATGTACCCCGGCAGCTTGGGGTATTACGGTATGTACCCCGGCAGCTTGGGGTACTACTGTATGTACCCCGGCAGCTTGGGGTACTACTGTATGTACCCCGGCAGCTTGGGGTATTACTGTATGTACCCCGGCAGCTTGGGGTACTACTGTATGTACCCCGGCAGCTTGGGGTACTACTGTATGTACCCCGGCAGCTTGGGGTACTACTGCATGTACCCCGGCAGCTTGGGGTACTACTGTATGTACCCCGGCAGCTTGGGGTACTACGGTATGTACCCCGGCAGCTTGGGGTACTACTGTATGTACCCCGGCAGCTTGGGGTACTACGGTATGTACCCCGGCAGCTTGGGGTACTACGGTATGTACCCCGGCAGCTTGGGGTACTACGGTATGTACCCCGGCAGCTTGGGGTATGTAGTGTTGTAGGTTCTTGTTAGTTCGTCGAAGGAAATTATGTAAGTAATGATGAGGATTTTCATTGTGTACATTGATGGATGGCTTGAGCCTCTTAGTCCTCCGTGGAAACCAAGCGTGTTTCATGTTTATGCTACTGTCCAGGTCTCGGATATGTCTATAGTATGTGTTTCTGTTGTCCTCAAGTTTCTACCAGACATTTTGTGTTGCTGTCCTTGAGCATGTGCAACTTGGTGTCATCCATAGCTGTTGATGTTGTTCTTTGGTGTTTACGTTGCAGGAAGACGTCCTGTGTGTGACGACTCGTACCACCTTATCTTGTGCCGTCTGGAGCATCAGCAGACGTGATCTGCAGATGAGGTGTGTGGGTGGGTGCTGGGCAGGAGGTTATGATGGGGAGGATTATGGCCTCCGCCAGATGTAATTCTTGCCTCTCTGGAATCTGTACAGACTGATCAGAGCCGCTTCTCCTTGCACGGTGGTTTTGTTGACATAATCTGCTGCCAATCCTCGCCTCGTTAAAGTGTGGCCAGGATGTAGCGGCTCCCGTGGTGCGCTCGCGTGCCTCGCTCAGCTGCGTGGCCGGTTTATTCTTATAATTAGCACCACTGTAGTCAAGCTGTGTACGTTTAGTTTACTTTTTCCTTCTCTTTTCCAAGTGGTTGAGTCTGGACGATACTCAGTCCCTCATCTTTACTTTCCCTCTTCTTACTTTTCATCCCTTTCCCAACCTCTCTCCATATTTTCCCTCCCTCCCTGTCACCATTCTTCCCTTTGTCCACATTTCCTCACTCATTCTCCTTCACTCTGATCGCTCTCCGTCCCTCTCTCTACCCTCCCTTCTTCCCACTTCCCCCACCTTACCACTCCTGCTTGCGAACACTAGCCCAGCAGGAACATCCGGGCCGGGCTGGTGCCGTCGTCTGCCCCACACCTTCCCTCCACACCTCCGCTTCTTGATTCCATTTGTTCTTCCGCTCGTCTCCCTCATGTGCCCCTCTACTTGTCGTGTGTCCCCTTCTCGCAGTCCCTCCACTTGTCATGTGTCTCCACACAGTCCCTCCACCTGATCTCTCATAATTATAGATTCATTTGTCTCTCTCTCTCTCTCTCTCTCTCTCTCTCTCTCTCTCTCTCTCTCTCTCTCTCTCTCTCTCTCTCTCTCTCTCTCTCTCTCTCTTGCACACACACACACACATATCTGTGTGGCATTGTCTTCTTTCCGCTCATAACCATTTATCTTATTCTTTTACGTCTCCATACTTCGTTTTCCCTCTCCTCAGTGCTCGCTTTCCCTCTCCCTGCTGCTCTCTCCCCTCTCACTATTAGTTTCCACTCAGAGTGTGCTTAACAACCTCACATACTTTCCTCCGCTGCCCACCCATACGATTCAACGTATATGCTTCTCTCTCTTTTCCTGTTCCAGTAACCAATGAGAATCACGTGTGAGAGTGACGAGTAAAGGTGCCATGTAAAAGCGGGGAGTAAGAGTGATAAGTGAGAGTGGCATGTGAGTTTACCAAGTGAAAGTGGCGATTAAGAGTGTCTTTTGAGAGTGACTGTCTGTCCAGCGTGGATAGTGAGTGTGGCTTGCGATAAACGTTATAGTAGCTTGTGAGTAACAGTGAGAGTGGCATGTGAGAGTGACAGTGAGAGTGGCATGTTAGAGTGAGAATGGCAACTGAGAGTGGCATGTGAGAGTGAGAATGGCAACTGAGAGTGGCATGTGAGAGTGAGAATGGCAACTGAGAGTGGCATGTGAGAGTGAGAATGGCAACTGAGAGTGGTTATTGAGAATAGCGAATGAGAATTGGAGTGAAAGTGGTCAGAGAGGATGGTGAGTTGGAGTGGCGAGTGAAAACTGTGTCATGATGTTTGAGGTGAGAGATGCAAGACCTGTGAGGCTGGAGGAAGGACGGACACGTCCAACCTTCATATGTATCATATTATAGATGTTTACATGAAGGAAGATGTCATGATCTCTCAGTGTTAACCATATGATATATAATCCCTGAAGTGGAAAGAAGAGATACATTCATACATTTACATATATATATATATATATATATATATATATAGAGAGAGAGAGAGAGAGAGAGAGAGAGAGAGAGAGAGAGAGAGAGAGAGAGAGATAGATAGATAGATAGATAGATAGATAGATATAACTTTAACTCCCAATGAAATATCCAAACTGTGTGTAATTCACATTTGGGTAGAACTGTAAAATACATTTAGACATTCATTTTACCCATGTATCATTGATTTATTGAATAACCAATTCATGAAAACAGAGAGAAATGTTGCAATATCCGAGTTATATATGTTTTACTACTCGTCCAGGCTAAGGGCAGTGGTCGTGCTGTCATTCATTTTCTACATCCTCCAGCAATCAAGATACACACACACTGATTCATTTTTGATCAAAATGGATGAAAAGCAGACTGTACTGTCTAGTAAACGGCAATGTCTTCTACATTCGAGCCCGAATTTAGACAGTGTTATATTTGGTCACGAAAACTTTACGAGGCCAAACAGTGCTTAGTGTTCAGCATCTGCCTCGTGAGCACTATGGTACGACCTTCCGGTACGACCCTACGGTACGATCCAACGGTACGACCTTACGGTACGATCATTGCATAACTTTTGACTACCTTACCCTTGGGTCTCAAAGCAAAGACCAGGAAGTCATGCCTAAAGGTCATACCGTCTTGCTCAAGGGTCGTACCTTCCCTCAGGAATTACCCATCATGCTCAAGCTGTTTACAAAGCCATTGCAGTGAAAGGTTAAGTCTTGAAGAGTCATGTGTTCTTCCCTCCAGGACAAGAACAAACAGTAGTCACATATATTGTTACAACACAACTGGATATCCTGCTTCCTGGGCCTCCTCTGTTGTTACAACACAACTGGATATCCTGCTTCCTGGGCTTCCTCTGTTGTTACAACACACCTGGATATCCTGCTTCCTGGGCCTCCTCTGTTGTTGTTGCTGTTGTTTTTGTTGTTGTTTTTCTTATGTTTGAGTTTGTAAACAATTTTCTTAGAGATGCTTCTTTCTCCTGTGATGTTGGGCAGATGTTTGTTTTCTTATGTTTGTCTTCCAAGGTGAGTTTAAATGGTCTTCTGTATATGTTGTGTGTATGTCTGTATGTATGTATAGAAGTGTAACTGTTTTTATCCGTTTATATGCATATATGTATTTGTTAGCATTGTGTTTGAATGTTTTGTTTTGTTTTTTGTGCTTTTTTGTGAACGTGCTTGTGTATTTATATGTATGTTTTTAAGTGTATTCACACACACACACACACACACACACACACACACACACACACACACACACACACATATATATATATATATATATATATATATATATATATATATATATATATATATATATATATATATATGGGAGGGTATTGATTGAGAGGGTGAAGGCATGTACAGAGCATCAGATTGGGGAAGAGCAGTGTGGTTTCAGAAGTGGTAGAGGATGTGTGGATCAGGTGTTTGCTTTGAAGAATGTATGTGAGAAATACTTAGAAAAGCAAATGGATTTGTATGTAGCATTTATGGATCTGGAGAAGGCATATGATAGAGTTGATAGAGATGCTCTGTGGAAGGTATTAAGAATATATAGTGTGGGAGGCAAGTTGTTAGAAGCAGTGAAAAGTTTTTATCGAGGATGTAAGGCATGTGTACGTGTAGGAAGAGAGGAAAGTGATTGGTTCTCAGTGAATGTAGGTTTGCGGCAGGGGTGTGTGATGTCTCCATGGTTGTTTAATTTGTTTATGGATGGGGTTGTTAGGGAAGTGAATGCAAGAGTTTTGGAAAGAGGGGCAAGTATGAAGTCTGTTGGGGATGAGAGAGCTTGGGAAGTGAGTCAGTTGTTGTTCGCTGATGATACAGCGCTGGTGGCTGATTCATGTGAGAAACTGCAGAAGCTGGTGACTGAGTTTGGTAAAGTGTGTGAAAGAAGAAAGTTAAGAGTAAATGTGAATAAGAGCAAGGTTATTAGGTACAGTAGGGTTGAGGGTCAAGTCAATTGGGAGGTGAGTTTGAATGGAGAAAAACTGGAGGAAGTGAAGTGTTTTAGATATCTGTGAGTGGATCTGGCAGCGGATGGAAACATGGAAGCGGAAGTGGATCATAGGGTGGGGGAGGGGGCGAAAATTCTGGGAGCCTTGAAGAATGTGTGGAAGTCGAGAACATTATCTCGGAAAGCAAAAATGGGTATGTTTGAAGGAATAGTGGTTCGAACAATGTTGTATGGTTGCGAGGCGTGGGCTATGGATAGAGTTGTGCGCAGGAGGATGGATGTGCTGGAAATGAGATGTTTGAGGACAGTGTGTGGTGTGAGGTGGTTTGATCGAGTAAGTAACGTAAGGGTAAGAGAGATGTGTGGAAATAAAAAGAGCGTGGTTGAGAGAGCAGAAGAGGGTGTTTTGAAATGGTTTGGGCACATGGAGAGAATGAGTGAGGAAAGATTGACCAAGAGGATATATGTGTCGGAGGTGGAGGGAACGAGGAGAAGAGGGAGACCAAATTGGAGGTGGAAAGATGGAGTGAAAAAGATTTTGTGTGATCGGGGCCTGAACATGCAGGAGGGTGAAAGGAGGGCAAGGAATAGAGTGAATTGGAGCGATGTGGTATACCGGGGTTGACGTGCTGTCAGTGGATTGAATCTAGGCATGTGAAGCGTCTGGGGTAAACCATGGAAAGCTGTGTAGGTATGTATATTTGCGTGTGTGGACATATGTATATACATGTGTATGGGGGTGGATTGGGCCATTTCTTTCGTCTGTTTCCTTGCGCTACCTAGCAAACGCGGGAGACAGCGACAAAGCAAAAAAAAAAAAAATGTATATATATATATATATATATATATATATATATATATATATATATATATATATATATATATATATATACATATTCTGAGTAGAATTTTGTATGTGCCTAACCCTTTGTGAGTGTGTGTGTGTGTGTGTGTGTGTGTGTGTGTGTGTGTGTGTGTGTGTGTGTGTGTGTGCCCATTTATTTTGTTGGCAGTGCAGTTAATGCTACAAGCTAGGGTCTCTGATGGTGCTGTCACTTTTGCTGTAAACGCTGTTTCTGCCGCCCTAAATGCTGCTGTTGCTTCCACTGCCGCCGCCACTTGTTACCACTTAAGTTATGGTGGTGCCAGCCTCGTAAACCTCACACTTGGCGCTATACAGGTCCGTCCGCTCATGCCAAATGTTTTGGTTCTTTGGTCTAGGCTGAAGCGAGCGACGAGGACAGTGTAAGTGGTGTGGAAAAGGGCCATGTGTCTCCATCTATAGTACTGGGAGGGAGGGTGAAGTGAGCTAGCGAGGGGACAGTGTCAGTGGTATGGAGTAGGGTTATGTGTCTCCATCTATAGTAGTTAGAGGGAGAGTTAGACGACTAGGACAGTGTAAGCGGTATGGAACAGGACCATATGTCTCCATCTATAGTGGTGGGAGGGAGAGAAAAACAAACAGACATACACGTTGCAACCAAGGGTGTTTGCCTTGCTTATATAGGCTCACTGGGTATTCAGAGGGGCGCCGGGGAGTCAAGATGGCATGCTACTGCGGAGAGGCGCTACCTTCTTGCGAGCACCACGGCAAGATCTTGTTGTGAGGCAATGCTTGCTGATAGCGCTCACTGCAGAGAGAGAGAGAGAGAGAGAGAGAGAGAGAGAGAGAGAGAGAGAGAGAGAGAGAGTGAGACGACAGGAGGAAAGGCACACAAATTAACAGGCCAACATGCAAGCTTAGCCTGTCCCAAAACCTCCTACTTACCAGAGAAATTCATGAATAATACAGAGCAAACTGGACGTCCCCTTCATCTCATTATACCAAAGAGCTGCTTTCCCTCTTATTCTCCCTTCTCCCTCCCACCTCTCACCCAACCCCCTCTCCCTCTTGCTCTCCTTTCTCCCTCTCACCTCTCTCTCACCCACCCACCGTACACCGAGTCCAATTACAAAGCGTTCTCTTCATGGGCTCCCTAATGCAAGGTTTCGTCCGTTTGTTCCCAGCCGCTGATGCTACTGCTGCTGCTCTGCTGCTGCTGGGGTTAAAGGTCATCTTCCACTGTTTACTTCATCATCCTTCTTATTCTACCTATCTTTCCTCCTCCTCCTCCTCCTCTTCTTCTTCTTCTTCTTCTTCTTCTTCTTCTTCTTCTTCTTCTTCTTCTTTTTCTTCTTCTTCTTTCTCCTCCTCCTCCTCCTTAGATGCATTGTTACATTTATTCTTTTTAACCCCTTGAGCACGAGGGTATGACCTTAAGTACGAAGATAAGACCCTTGAGCACGAGGGTATGACCTTAAGTACGAAGATAAGACCCTTGAGCACGAGGGTATGACCTTAAGTAGGAAGATAAGACCCTTGAGCATGACTTTTGAAGGGTCGGGTCTAAGGCCGGGCAATTATGTATAACCAAGAGCAGGACCGTCGTGTTCATAGGTCATACCGCAATCTTCCAGGGTCTTACCATCGTGTACAAACCATCACCACAACAAGAGCATCACATACTTCCTAATAAGTTAGATATAAATCGAGACAGTATCTATCTGCTCTCAGGTATGAATTATGTAATTCGTGGGCTCAGTATACACAAAGATATAATGGAGATAGAGAGCAACCATTTAGCTGTGTAATTAGGGCAGGTTCAGTAGGCCAACGTTCTCATTCTAGACTTTTGATAAGCCTGGGTCCTAGAGGGCGCTGGGAGCAGGGCTCTCAGAGGTAATGAATGGGTCAGCTGGCGAGTGACTCACGCTGATTGGCTCCCAGGCTCGAGCCTCACGCTGATTGGTTTGCGCTCAAAAGTCACGCTGATTGGTTCCCGCTTGCCCGATTTTGTAAACAAGTTTCATTCATGCGAGTGAGCTGTCTGTTCAGCCCTGAATTAAGGGAAACACATTTCCCCTTTTATTTATTTTTTTTCGTTTCTAAATTGGTTCTTTCATATTAGGAGAAATAACTATCATATGTTCTTTGCTAAATTTTCATTTGTTCTCCTCCATGATATTCGTATTGTTACCTTCCCTCGTATAAATTGGTTCATTTCATATTTCTCTCTTCCCCCTTCTCTGTTCTTCCGTTACTTTCATAATTATATCATTATTTGTCTTTATTGTCGCCCCAATTGTAATTTCTGGAAGGAATTATCAGCAATAATTCAGATGAAACAGGTCGGCCACACCAACTCTGACCATTATATCATTTTAACCCAAGGTGACCTAACTCTGGCCCTGTATAACCTGGTCCTACTGTAAGATCCACATCACATTATGTGACTATTTGGTTATGTCTTAAGTGGAATCTCTTGTAACTTAATGTCATTTTCATAGTCTTGAAATTTACATCATTTATCATTCATATTCTCACCTTTCTCTTCCTGTTTCTCTCTCCCTCTGTGGCTGCCACACCTCTGGCAGGTTTTACTCGCTTCCTATAATTTGTCTTTGTTAAGTGATAGATGAGAGGGCCAGAACACTGTAATGTGATGGACCCTCAGTTTGATGCTTCGCTGAATCCCTTTCATTACTGCAATAATGTCTATTGTTATTGGAATAATTATCGTTGTTATTATTCTTATGTTGTTATAATTGTTACTGTTCATAGTCACGATTATTATTGTTGTTGTTGTTGTTATCATCATTAAAGTTATCGTTATCATGATCATGTAAGCTCACAACGTACACCTTCATCATTCCTTTCCACGCAGGAGCAGAGATTTCCACAACTTTAAAGCTAGAAGGTCCTTAACAATGACTACTCCCTTCCCTCCAAAATATATACTTAGATATAAACACACACAAAGGTGACCCAGGAGGGGTCAGGCATGCATGGGTTCGAATCCTGGGTACGGCTGTCGGACCAAACCCAACCACACTCTGCATCCTCTTCACGGTGGCTGGTCGACAAATGAGTTCTTAGCTTGACGTGTGTGTGTGTGTGTGTGTGTGTGTATGTATGTATGTTTACGACAGGCACACCAATATAGAGATCATGAACAAATCATCTTGACAAAGTTTCGATCAAGACAAAAGCGAAGGAAACGTATTACCAACGGAACAAACAACAGTAGTGCCAGACTGAGCCACCCTTCCGTTGGTAACAACAGTAGTGCCAGACTGAGCCAACCTTCCGTTGGTAACAACAGTAGTGCCTGACTGAGCCAACCTTCCGTTGGTAACAACAGTAGTGCCAGACTGAGCCAACCTTCCGTTGGTAACAACAGTAGTGCCTGACTGAGCCACCCTTCCGTTGGTAACAACAGTAGTGCCAGACTGAGCCAACCTTCCGTTGGTAACAACAGTAGTGCCTGACTGAGCCACCCTTCCAGACTGAGCCAACCTTCCGTTGGTAACAACAGTAGTGCCTGACTGAGCCACCCTTCCGTTGGTAACAACAGTAGTGCCAGACTGAGCCAACCTTCCGTTGGTAACAACAGTAGTGCCTGACTGAGCCACCCTTCCGTTGGTAACAACAGTAGTGCCAGACTGAGCCAACCTTCCGTTGGTAACAACAGTAGTGCCAGACTGAGCCACCCTTCCGTTGGTAACAACAGTAGTGCCAGACTGAGCCAACATTCCGTTGATAACAAGAACAGAATCATCCAGGATAGTAAAGGCTGACACGGTAAACTGTAGGAAAGCATCATTGTTAAGTCAAAACCAAATATGAGAACATTAGAACTCACGTTGATTTAAAGCTTAATGTACGTGCTTAATGTACTGACTTATTGCACGGGTTTAATGTCCGTACTTAATGTACGTGCTTAATATACAGAGTTAATCTACAGACTATATGTATACGTGTTAACACCCAGCAGCTGTGTCAAGACAGTGTGGGAGAATCTTAGGAAAACAAGAGAAGTGCTGCATGTGTGGGTTGCCTACCAGTTAAGACATGAACTGGGAAGTGTAGTGTCGTGTGTACTGGTGGTGATGCCGGCCTCATAACAGGCCACCACTGTTCTCAGCTCAGTCTGTGGTGTGACTGACAGAGACTTTGAAATCAGACTCGCATGTCAAGTGGTCTGAGGGGAACACGTTCCCTGATTCCAGAGTAAGACGGTTCACTAAGAGGCTGGTTCATGTGACATGAACGACCCCGGTTTGTCTTAACGACCTGTTGATCTACTAACTCCTACACGTCTCTCACACAACTATTTCTGTACACTCGATGACTTAAGGTAGCCAAGGATCCTTTCCTTGAATCTACACCAGATTTGCAATACATTGTTGGTTCAAGATATGCTCCTACATGGAACCTGAGGGTAGTAGTGTCTGATCACTGTAGACACTTTATATCTTAAGGGAAAACTTTTTGTTCCTCAGGGCTGCTGGATCTCTCCTACCGGCAGGTGGATGTGCCTCGGTGGGACCAGCACGTTTGGGTCATTTTGTTCCCAGATAAGTGTCTCTGAATCTCCCAGGAAGTAGGTGGGTGGGACATGTATGGTAAGCTTCAGGTAGTGAGATATTGACCATGTTACCTTCAGAGTGGATGAGGAGAGCAGGAAGATAGTGCGTGGGTAGACCGTTAGATGTAGGATATTCACAAGTCTCATTCTACAAATTGGATTGACGTGTGAACTTGGATAAGATGATATGTTTCCTTTCCCGGATATCTCCCTTAAAGATTCTAACGATGCCTTCCACACTTCAGGTCGACAAGTTCTCTTTCAAACTTTCCTCCATCTTAAGCATCCCAAAGTTATCCCCCAACTCGAAACCGTACACTGTCATTACCAAACTCGGCCCACGAAAAGCTGCGAGGATATCCTAACTAGGAGAATGGGGGGAAAGAAAGAGGAAACTTTTAGTAATTATTTTGATGATTTTGCGTAAAGTGGCGACCCTCTGTAACTTTTCCACGTCTTCAAAGGCATGAGAAATCCCTGGAAGGTGAACCTACTCCAGCATGGCACAACTTCAGAGAATCAGTAAGTACCTGCAATACCATTTAACTGCAGTAATATGATTTGTGTTGGAAATGTCTTTCATCAAAGAAAGTGACTGATCTGACCATGGAAAACGGAATTCGGATGAACTTAACATAAAAATGGGATACAAGTGAACTTAAAACACGGGATTCTAGCATGCGATTGTACACTTGATTAAACTATAGAATGAAAGTCTGTTCCCATTCCAGTGTCCTCTCTACCCCCTCCGCTTCCATCCACCTCTTCCCACTCCAGTGTCCTCTCTACCCCATCCACTTCCATCCACCTCTTCCCACTCCAGTATCCTCCCTCCCCCCTCCACTTCTATCCACCTCTTCCCACTCCAGTGCCCATCCACTTCCATCCACCTCTTCCCACTTCAGTGTCCCTTTTACCCCCTCCGATTCCTTCCACCTCTTCCCACTCCAGTGTCCTCTCTTCCACCTCCACTCCCGGCGTGGAAGACCCCATCCTTCCCAGCAGCAGGCGGGCTCAGACCGGCATTAGCAATATATCCGTGGCTTGCCTGATTTACCCAGCTTACCTTTGATTTACGGTTCACGGATTCAGATCCGGCCAACGTTTTAGCTTTGATGTTGGTCTGAATGTATGTGGACATATGTATGTATGTATGTATGTATTTTAGGTGTTACCGGACTCCTCCTCCTTAAGCTTACACCGTGCGTGAAAAGTTGCTATTGGCCAGCACGGTATCATGAAAACTTTCACTCTAGCGGAATCTACGTTTCCCTGCTACTGCAAGTAGCGCTGCTCTCAGTTGGAGGAGCCTTTAAAAAGGTTCTGGGTAACACGAACTCTTTCATAGAAATTGCTCCTGAGGTTAGTATGATTAAGATAAATATGTATTATCGTATATATGATGTGTGGAGGGATGCATGTATGTGGAGTCGCCTATATTTAATTTTCCCAATTGTGCTGTGTGGGGAGAGAGTTCTGCACTCATGGGGCCGCATCTCCCGAACTTTACATAACATGATAAAACTTTTTAAACTTCTGCAACATTCCTTCGCTGCTCTCATGCTGTACGACTGCTTAAAAAATTTTGCTAACAATTACCTTCCTGATTTCTCGTTATAACTTCCAACTGCATCATCTTTACATCACTTGAAAAGCTGTTCAGTGTGAAAATTGTCAGACTTAGTCTAAGAATATGAAGGTTGTGATCAAATCTCCTCTTGTTCTTCTCTCTTCCGTGGTTAGTAGGTCAACCTCTCACTCTAACTCAGCTTTGTTGTATCAGGAACTATTTCTCTTGGCCTGATCTGAACCTCTCTATTACTTGTGTTTCTTTAAGTTCGTCAACCAAACGTTAGATGGATGCTGCACGTTGGGTCAACTGTGTCTTGTTAAGAGTTGGTTGATCATCTCATTATTTATTTACCTACATAGACACTTGGTCTCCTGGACACCTCTGCTGACGGTGGTCTGACGTGGTGTTGGGGACGCACGTGCCTACTGCATGTTTCCTGTGAGATAACGTTCATGTCGCCTCTCTCTCTCTCTCTCTCTCTCTCTCTCTCTCTCTCTCTCTCTCTCTCTCTCTCTCTCTCTCTCTCTCTCTCTCTCTCATCCTAGTTTCCATTTACGCGGGTTGCATTTCATCACCCACGTGTCAGACCAACTTGGAGTTTGACTAGATGCCCTCATAAGAGGATGTGATCCTTCTGACTCATAATCTTATAGTCATGTATTAACGGTCCAAAGACAGCGCCCTGCAGCACGCCACTGATAGCTCCTGTCGGAAAGGCTGCTCTAATGTGTACCATTTGTTCTCCTCCTTTAAGACAGTTTGAACTCCGTTGAAGGAGTCTCTCCATTATGCCAGCCTGTATACCAAGCTTCTTCATCAGCTTCCTACATAGCTCGTCGTCCAATACTTTCTTACATTTCAAGAAAACAGAATTCTCCTAACTTTATCTTTTGTTTACCTCAAAACGGAGTTGTCTTATAAAAGTCTGAGATTCCGTGTACATAAGCCTCTTCGCTAAATCCACGTTAGCTCTCGCTGAGGGAATTTCTCTTATATAAGTAATCATCCATATCCTTCTTGATAATGCTTTCCAGAGTTTTGCCGGAGACACTGGACTTATGTACAGTGCAGCTCTATACTCCTACTTTCCTAAACGTAGGTCCAACAACTGTGTATGTGCATGTTTGTGTCTGTGTGTGTGTGTGTGTGTGTGTGTGTGTGTGTGTGTGTGTGTGTGTGTGTATGTGTGTGTGTGTGTGTGTGTGTGTGTGTGTGTGTGTGTGTGTACGTACGTTTTATATATATGTATATATATATATATATATATATATATATATATATATATATATATATATATATATATGATAACAACAGATCAAAAAGCCAAGAAAATTATTTGAGTTATGTCTTCATGGAGACTAATGGAGATGTTAAATCATAGTCAAGATCTCCAGTAAGCCTCCTCCCCGAACCTTCTTTCATAAGGCTCAACCCTTCTTTGGGAAGTCTACAGTTTGTTGTTATAGGGAGTTGTAGAGTTTGTAGAAGTTCAGATGGCATTTTAGATCCCATCTTAATTACAGAAAGCAAAATATTTCTGGTTCTCTCTTCTGCCAAGTTTTATTCGCCTTTTTCTCTCTACTACTTTATGATAGATTCTCTAGCTATACGTTATACTGACTTGATGTATTGACATTGTCTTTAGATATTGATCGAACTAAGGTCCCCGTGCCAATATTATGATGTGTTCTGGGTAAACCAGGGGAAGGTCTTTGGGACCTGGTTGTGGATAGGGATGTGAGCGAATGTGAACTCTCTTAGTCTGTTCCTGGCTCTTCCTCTCTAACTCGAGAAACGGCGATCAAGTGTAAAAACGAGACATATATATATAATATTTTGAGTAGGACACTAGAGGAAGGGGTACTTCCAAAGATGTGGAAGACGGCAATGCCGTGCTTATTTTCAAGGAGACAGGAAAAATCGAGCTGAATTACGGTCCTTTTTCGTTGACGAGTTTGGTTAGTAAAACGCTGGATGAGACACTCGGGAAACATGAGTGAATTACCACATACAAGGGAGAAACTTATTAAAAGGGAGACAATACTGCTCCAGAGAAAAGACGTTCTGCGTCAGGAACCTGTTACACTTTTACTAAGGGTAATTAAGCTCAGTCTTAGACCGAGGAGTAGGATGGGTAGAGTTATAGGCAGGAATAAGAGCTAAACTCCTACGCTGGAGTGAAGATTGCCTATGAGAAAGGGAAGAAGGGACTCCTAGGCACAGTCTCACACTGGCTTGGTATCGCAAGTGGCGTACCGCGGGGTCGGTCTTGGGACCACCGCTGTTCTTAGTGTACATGCATGTCTTGCTGGATGGACTAGACTTGAATGTGGATGATGCCAAGGTCATTAGAGATAAAGAATATGAAAACGAATGCTTGACAAACTTCAAAATTGGTCTGACAAATAGATGATGACGTTTAGTGCAGGTAAATGCAAGGTAATTAGGATGGGACTCAGTGAATCAAGAGTCTCATGTTACTTAGCGGGATATCATCTTCAGGAATCGATGTGTGACAGAGAGACCTAGGTGAGGATATCGTGCTAAATCTGTCGCCAGAGCTGCAGTACACAGCGGGAGAATTGTGAAAGAAGTAAGCTGTTTGCTGGCAGGTATCTGTATCGTAGATTGTTAAGGAAATATTTGGTAAGCAAGTTGCAACGTATTTTAGGCCAAAGTTGTATTTTCCCTTAAGGTCTGGTCACCACACTTAACGAAACACAAATATATGACCGAAAAGGTTCAGAGAAGAGAAACCAAGATGGTACCTGAATCAAGGGTGTTAAGCTACCATGAAAGAATGACGGCTACACAAGTGTCAACTTAAGGGGAGAGAAGAGATAGGGGTGACCTGATAACAGTCTTTAAGTTCCCACATAATCGAGATAACGTTGACAGTAAATAGTTGTTTGCGAAGTGCAGTAACACAGTTATCAGATGACATAACTAGAAGTTGCTACACATGTTGGTCAAGTGGATGTAGAGTTAGACTGGTATGCGTGAGGGTAATGGATGGTGCAGGCAAGGATGTCGACGGTGAATATCAACACCTTACAAAAATTGTAAAACCTTGAAGGTATAAGGGACGGAACCCCACGAGCGTATGTCTTTTCACGTATTGTACAAAATAGGTAATTACACACACACACACACACACACACACACACACACACACACACACACGCACACACACGCACTGGTCATATCGTTTAAACAATATACCTGACGTCATATACATATTGGTTCTCTTCCAGAGCTGGAGTTCCATGATAGTATTACATGCGTTACAAGACTGGGAATATTTCCTAACTTAACCTAATGTTTTTCCTTACATTTTTCTACTTGCTGTGGACGTAAGATTGGCCATGTAAGAGAGATGATATACCTCACTAGAACTCAAAACTTCTAAACTCATATCAAACTATAACTATAACTTTAACATTATGTTAGAAGGCTAAATTTTTATCTATTTCAGTGTTCCGTTTTTTATACATATTTAAAGTTCATATACGATGTCTTCTGGATGTCTCCTTACCTCTGGGATCTCACCGGGGAGAGCATTTAAAGACTTCTCTACATTCACTTTCATATTTTTTTTCACTTCAAATTAAAAGCCTCACCTTTGAAATTAAGCCACATCACAGCGCCCTCGTCTAGACAAAGACTTGGCCATTCCCAAAGAGAGAGGAAATTTTTTCTCTCCCTTTTTTCCATTTCGAATTTTCTGCTGCCTGGACTCCCACTGAGCCATCCAGCACTGTTAGCGCGACCCTCGCTTGGTTTAAAATACTTCTACCATTTTTTCTTTTATTCTGTAAAGGATTTCTTTTATTTTAGGTAACTCTTTAAGAAGATATGTGATTTTATGTATGCATATATATATATATATATATATATATATATATATATATATATATATATATATATATATATATATATAAATAGATAGATAGATATCGTCTGCGAACAATCCACCCTCTCCCCTTTAAACCAAGCCTCGCCTGCCTGGTCTTCCGTCCTCTCAAAAGCACATAAAACAAAGCTGCAAACCACACAAATAGTGCACTTAGAACAATCACTGTCTGCCTAGCTACCACAAACACTCAACACCATAATGAAACAAAAGATCCTCGCTAAACAGTCCTACTTGATCATTTTCGGCACTGAGTTCTATTCACCAGAACTAAACCTCTCCTACCCACACCAGCCCATAGCAACCTAACCTAACCTTCAAGTAAGAATAATATGCCCACCCCTGCCCCACACTTCAGTAACCTCCATCTACAGATCTTCCACCTCCAACAAATACAACGCTAGGAAAGCACATGCACTCTGACAACTCACTTTTAAACTCCAACGCAGTAGATGTATCCCCATGAGAAGCCACACTTCCCAGACGAACACGAGTCACACTTCCACATTCACACTCTGGACACCAGCCATTCCACCACATTGTAAACACCATTTCATCATATTCCAAGATCCATCAGGTAACTACTACAACGAAGACACTTAGCACTTGCTGCTCAAATGCATTGCACTCTGCGTATAGCCGTACACACACCACTACACTTTATGATATATATATATATATATATATATATATATATATATATATATATATATATATATATATATATATATATATATATATATATATATATATATATATATATGAGGATCCCTTAGCGTTCAGACAGGTGGCTTGTACACTAGGCTGGACCAAAGGTTAAGACAGTGTGATGAGGTGAGTGCTGGACATGTGAGGAGTGAGTGTTCAGTGTATTTTATTATTATTATTACTATTATTATCATTGTCATTATTATTATTATTGTTATCATTATCGTTATTATTATTAATATCATTATTATTATTATTATTATTATTATTATTATTATTATCATTGTTATTATCATCGTTATTATTATTATTATCATTATTACTATTATTATTATTATCATTATATTATCATTATCATTATTGTATTATCATTATTATTATTATTATTATTATTATTATTATTATTATTATTATTATTATTATTATTATTATTCCGAGATGCCTTTGCAGTGGAACCATTCTTCAACGAGTGAACAGATGAGCTAAGGTGCTGGGCGCATGGTGAGGTACAGCGATGGTTGTGAGAGAGGATATATGAGAAGCTGTGAGAGAATGTGAGAGCTTCTGATGATGTGTTAGTAATTGTAGGACTCACAACGGGTTGTGGAGGAATTTAGGTGTGCTATGGACGGTGGTAGGTGTGCTGTGGAGGGTTGTAGTTGCGCTGTAGAGGGTTGTAGGTGTGCTATGGA
Organism: Panulirus ornatus; assembly: GCF_036320965.1. Lineage (NCBI taxonomy): Eukaryota > Metazoa > Arthropoda > Malacostraca > Decapoda > Palinuridae > Panulirus > Panulirus ornatus. The sequence goes on along the minus strand of NC_092246.1, from coordinate 24,378,047 downwards.
GGGTTGTAGTTGCGCTGTAGAGGATTGTAGGTGTGCTGTGGAGGGTTGTAGTTGCGCTGTAGAGGGTTGTAGGTGTGCTGTGGAGGGTTGTAGTTGCGCTGTAGAGGGTTGTAGGTGTGCTGTGGAGGGTTGTAGTTGCGCTGTAGAGGGTTGTAGGTGTGCTGTGGAGGGTTGTAGTTGCGCTGTAGAGGATTGTAGGTGTGCTGTGGAGGGTTGTAGTTGCGCTGTAGAGGGTTGTAGGTGTGCTGTGGAGGGTTGTAGTTGCGCTGTAGAGGGTTGTAGGTGTGCTGTGGAGGGTTGTAGTTGCGCTGTAGAGGGTTGTAGGTGTGCTGTGGAGGGTTGTAGGTGTGCTGTGGAGGGTTGTAGGTGTGCTGTGGAGGGTTGTAGTTGCGCTGTAGAGGATTGTAAGTGTGCTGTGGAGGGTTGTAGTTGCGCTGTAGAGGGTTGTAGGTGTGCTGTGGAGGGTTGTAGGTGTGCTGTGGAGGGTTGTAGGTGTGCTGTGGAGGGTTGTAGTTGCGCTGTAGAGGATTGTAAGTGTGCTGTGGAGGGTTGTAGTTGCGCTGTAGAGGGTTGTAGGTGTGCTGTGGAGGGTTGTAGTTGCGCTGTAGAGGGTTGTAGGTGTGCTGTGGAGGGTTGTAGTTGCGCTGTAGAGGGTTGTAGGTGTGCTGTGGAGGGTTGTAGTTGCGCTGTAGAGGGTTGTAGGTGTGCTGTGGAGGGTTGTAGTTGCGCTGTAGAGGGTTGTAGGTGTGCTGTGGAGGGTTGTAGGTGTGCTGTGGAGGGTTGTAGGTGTGCTGTGGAGGGTTGTAGTTGCGCTGTAGAGGATTGTAGGTGTGCTGTGGAGGGTTGTAGGTGTGCTGTGGAGGGTTGTAGGTGTGCTGTGGAGGGTTGTAGTTGCGCTGTAGAGGGTTGTAGGTGTGCTGTGGAGGGTTGTAGGTGTGCTGTAGAGGGTTGTAGGTGTGCTGTGGAGGGTTGTAGTTGCGCTGTAGAGGATTGTAGGTGTGCTGTGGAGGGTTGTAGGTGTGCTGTGGAGGGTTGTAGGTGTGCTGTGGAGGGTTGTAGTTGCGCTGTAGAGGATTGTAGGTGTGCTGTGGAGGGTTGTAGGTGTGCTGTGGAGGGTTGTAGGTGTGCTGTGGAGGGTTGTAGGTGTGCTGTGGAGGGTTGTAGGTGTGCTGTGGAGGGTTGTAGTTGCGCTGTAGAGGATTGTAGGTGTGCTGTGGAGGGTTGTAGGTGTGCTGTGGAGGGTTGTAGGTGTGCTGTGGAGGGTTGTAGGTGTGCTGTGGAGACTGTCGTGTGGAGTGAGAGGGTCACACAGGATTCTGAAGCGTTATCAATCCCTTGAACACGAGGGTACTACCCTTGAACACGTTGGGTACGACTCTTGAACACTGGGGTACGACTCTTGAACACGAGGGTACTACCCTTGAACACGAGGGTACTACCCTTGAACACGAGGGTACTACCCTTGAACACGAGGGTACTACCCTTGAACACGTTGGGTACGACTCTTGAACACTGGGGTACGACTCTTGAACACGAGGGTACTACCCTTGAACACGAGGGTACTACCCTTGAACACGAGGGTACTACCCTTGAACACGAGGGTACTACCCTTGAACACGAGGGTACTACCCTTGAACACGTTGGGTACGACTCTTGAACACTGGGGTACGACTCTTGAACACGAGGGTACTACCCTTGAACACGTTGGGTACGACTCTTGAACACTGGGGTACGACTCTTGAACACGAGGGTACTACCCTTGAACACGTTGGGTACGACTCTTGAACACTGGGGTACGACTCTTGAACACGAGGGTACTACCCTTGAACACGAGGGTACTACCCTTGAACACGAGGGTACTACCCTTGAACACGAGGGTACTACCCTTGAACACGAGGGTACTACCCTTGAACACGTTGGGTACGACTCTTGAACACGTTGGGTACGACTCTTGAACACTGCGGTACGACTCTTGAACACGAGGGTACTACCCTTGAACACGTTGGGTACGACTCTTGAACACGAGGGTACGACTCTTGAACACGAGGGTACTACCCTTGAACACGAGGGTACTACCCTTGAACACGTTGGGTACGACTCTTGAACACGAGGGTACGACTCTTGAACACGAGGGTACTACCCTTGAGCACTGGGGTACGACTCTTGAACACGAGGGTACTACCCTTGAACACGTTGGGTACGACTCTTGAACACTGGGGTACTACCCTTGAGCACTGGGGTACGACTCTTGAACACGAGGGTACTACCCTTGAGCACGTTGGGTACGACTCTTGAACACTGGGGTACTACCCTTGAGCACTGGGGTACGACTCTTGAACACGAGGGTACTACTCTTGAACACGAGGGTACTACCCTTGAGCACTGGGGTACGACTCTTGAACACGAGGGTACGACTCTTGAACACGAGGGTACTACCCTTGAGCACTGGGGTACGACTCTTGAACACGAGGGTACTACCCTTGAGCACGGGGGTACGACTCTTGAACACGAGGGTACGACTCTTGAACACGAGGGTACGACTCTTGAACACGAGGGTACGACTCTTGGATATGAAGGTGTTACCTTTGGCTTCACACACATACACGAACACACACTCACACACACACACACACACACACACACATAGCTGGAGGGATGATTAGAGTGACTTTACTTAAACTTACGTGGTCTCCAGCAGTGTTCTGTGTACTACTCGTTACGGTAGTTTTGTTCTACAAGTTTACCAATTAATTTCGTAACGAAGTCATTTGTGTCGTGTCAGTTTTGGGCTTACGTTGTGCTCGACTCAGTGTAGCATTATAAACACACAGCACAACGAACACTTCCTGGAAATATTATGAATAGTGAAACGTAAATATTACCTTTGGAAGCGTTACTGCTATTAATTTAATTTCTTTTTATTTTTGTTTTTAGAATCACACGAAGTTTTCAGAGTGAGTTAATTCTGTGTCTTTTTATGACTAGATGCTGACGTAGGCAGGAGCTACCGCTGAGACCCAAGCTTGTATATGTATGTCTGCCTGTCACCTACATGATGAACTGATATATGCTAGACGCCAGCTTATGAAGCAGGCATCAACGGCTTCAGATGTCGGAAAAATAAGTTATCGAAATCTTTGGAACGAATGTGATGCTCATGTTATCAACCTTCGTGATGGTCATGTGACCATCTCTGGTGTGTTATCATGATTGTGTCGCTGAACTTTATTCTTGCCAACGTCGTGCCAGGTCCCGAGCAGGCGTGGATCCTCACTGCCCTGATCACATATAAGGAGCGTGAGGCTCACGTGGGTCATGTGGGAGGGACAGCTACCTTGCTGGAGAGACTTTAAGAAATGAAAAAGTTTTGTTCCAGGTGACGATTGTATGATGTACAGAAAGTTCCACCTGGTGATCAATGTTCGTACAGCTCTGGGAGACTTGGTATTTATGTTCACACAACACTTCACCTTGTACAGTATGTGCACACACACACACACACACACACACACACACACACGAATATATATATATATATATATATATATATATATATATATATATATATATATATATATATATATATATATATATATATATATATCTTGTCTTCAGTCATGAGTTAAGTTTCACTAAGCAAATTTTTGATATTACAAAGTTCTTGCTGCAAGAACCGTTGGTAAAGTTTTGTCTTATAATAAATAAAGAAATGAACTATATTGCGAGGATCCTAGACACTGTGTCTGGACCTGTGCCTTTGTTCTTACCCAGAGTTGCAAGTCTGCTGTGCTGGAGGAAAGGAAAGATGGTGTCATGGTGCTCCCTAAAGGTTTGAACACACGGCAGTGGTCACAATATAAGGTGGTATGTGGACCAGTGCTTCCTTATTCCAGCGAGCAACAAGACTGCGTCTTAAGTATACATTTGTGGTCGTCAAAAGACGCTAAAGTTTTGCGTCTGTAGTAAACATGTGAAGAAGAGACAAGTTTTAATAACCCTGTCAAAGAGATTTCAGAACACCACCTGATCTACAGACAATGCAAAAACAGCTGAACTTAAGTATATCCGGTACAAAAACACCTGAACTTCATTAGAGTGTGTAAGAACAGCTGAACTTTAGTGCATATGTTGCGAAAGCAGATGACGATCCGGCGAATCGTTAACAATGGAACACATTAGCACAGCTGACATCCTGTTGGCCTGGATGATGTCAATGTGTTTTCAGAACGGGCGCTGCTGATCCGCCTGTGGCTCAGCTTGTCAGTTCCAGCTGTGCTCGGGTCGCTCACAATAGTAAATGTATTTTACAGAGAATCGAAATCCTCAATGGAACATCCGAAAGCAAATGCTATCAACAATAAGTTAGTAAAATAGAGATTCTGTTTTCTTATTTCTTATATCTTCTTTTATAACAGAAAATCTCCGGGAGGGCGAAAATTTCTCATCGAGCCAGGCTCTAAATGAAGCCAGGAAAGGGTAAAAGAAATTGAAAAAGACAAAAGTAAACTGAAGAATTTGTATAAAAGTTTTGTGGCAAGTGAAAAACTTTTCCTTTTACAATACAATATTGATAAAAAAAACAATTAAAACTAAAATTTCCTGCAACTGATATTTTTTTTTTCTTTTTCAGGTAAGTCTCTTCTGTACCTCCCTGGGTCTCCTGTAGTGGAACAGTGGTAACGTCTCCTGTAGTGGAACAGTGGTAACGTCCCATGTGGTGGAGCAGTGGTAACGTCTCCTGTAGTGGAGCAGTGGTAACGTCTCCTGTAGTGGAGCAGTGGTAACGTCTCCTGTAGTGGAGCAGTAGTAACGTCTCCTGTAGTGGAGCAGTGGTAACGTCTCCTGTAGTGGAGCAGTGGTAACGTCTCCTGTAGTGGAACATTGGTAACGTAAGGTATATTCACATAAGGAACTAGTAAGACGGCATCAAGGATCCTGTCTCAAGTTCTTTCTCAGAATTTTTTGATGGAATTTCATACGACTTTGGTGTGGGAACATTTAATATAACGGGAAAAGAAACTCCAGATATTATGTCGTCTTTCCATACGTCTTACATTTCCGTATATTTACCGCCAGGCGTCTTATGTCAAGGGCCTTACACACTGTGTCATTTCCTCGTGTGTCAGTTAGTCTGGCATTGTGTTTGAAACTCAGTCTACGTTTTAAGAGTACGAGGATCCTCGTCCAGTGACGAAGTCTGACATACTTGGGATGAGACGGAAAATACTTCATATATTGATCTCTGGAGGTAATAAGTGTTGTATGTTAGCTGAGACGGCACGACCATTAACGCTATACATTATATATATATATATATATATGGCTAATGGGGAGGTGATAACAAGTAGTGGTGATGTGAGAAGGAGATGGAGTGAGTATTTTGAAGGTTTGTTGAATGTGTTTGATGATAGAGTGGCAGATAAAGGGTGTTTTGGTCGAGGTGGTGTGCAAAGTGAGAGGGTTAGGGAAAATGATTTGGTAAACAGACAAGAGGTAGTAAAAGCTTTGCGGAAGATGAAAGCCGGCAAGGCAGCAGGTTTGGATGATATTTCAGTGGAATTTATTAAAAAAGGGGGTGACTGTATTGTTGACAGGTTGGTAAGGTTATTTAATGTATGTATGATTCATGGTGAGGTGCCTGAGGATTGGCGGAATGCTTGCATAGTGCCATTGTATAAAGGCAAAGGGGATAAGAGTGAGTGCTCAAATTACAGAGGTATAAGTTTGTTGAGTATTCCTGGTAAATTATATGGGAGGGTATTGATTGAGAGGGTGAAGGCATGTACAGAGCATCAGATTGGGGAAGAGCAGTGTGGTTTCATTAGTGGTAGAGGATGTGTGGATCAGGTGTTTGCTTTGAAGAATGTATGTGAGAAATACTTAGAAAAGCAAATGGATTTGTATGTAGCATTTATGGATCTGGAGAAGGCATATGATAGAGTTGATAGAGATGCTCTGTGGAAGGTACTAATAATATATGGTGTGGGAGGCAAGCTGTTAGAAGCAGTGAAAAGTTTTTATCGAGGATGTAAGGCATGTGTACGTGTAGGAAGAGAGGAAAGTGATTGGTTCTCAGTGAAAGTAGGTTTGCGGCAGGGGTGTGTGATGTCTCCATGGTTGTTTAATTTGTTTATGGATGGGGTTGTTAGGGAGGTGAATGCAAGAGTTTTGGAAAGAGGGGCAAGTATGCAGTCTGTTGGGGATGAGAGAGCTTGGGAAGTGAGTCAGTTGTTGTTCGCTGATGATACAGCGCTGGTGGCTGATTCATGTAAGAAACTACAGAAGCTGGTGATTGAGTTTGGTAAAGTGTGTGAAAGAAGAAAGTTAAGAGTAAATGTGAATAAGAGCAAGTACAGTAGGGTTGAGGGTCAAGTCAATTGGGAGGTAAGTTTGAATGGAGAAAAACTGGAGGAAGTAAAGTGTTTTAGATATCTGGGAGTGGATCTGGCAGCGGATGGAACCATGGAAGCGGTGGGGGAGCGGGCGAAAATCCTGGGAGCCTTGAAGAATGTGTGGAAGTCGAGAACATTATCTCGGAAAGCAAAAATGGGTATGTTTGAAGGAATAGTGGTTCCAACAATGTTGTATGGTTGCGAGGCGTGGGCTATGGATAGAGTTGTGCGCAGGAGGATGGATGTGCTGGAAATGAGATGTTTGAGGACAATGTGTGGTGTGAGGTGGTTTGATCGAGTAAGTAAGGTAAGGGTAAGAGAGATGTGTGGAAATAAAAAGAGCGTGATTGAGAGAGCAGAAGAGGGTGTTTTGAAATGGTTTGGGCACATGGAGAGAATGAGTGAGGAAAGATTGACCAAGAGGATATATGTGTCGGAGGTGGAGGGAACGAGGAGAAGAGAGAGACCAAATTGGAGGTGGAAAGATGGAGTGAAAAAGATTTTGAGTGATCGGGGCCTGTGAGGGTGAAAGGAGGGCAAGGAATAGAGTGAATTGGATCGATGTGGTATACCGGGGTCGACGTGCTGTCAATGGATTGAATCAAGGCATGTGAAGCGTCTGGGGTAAGCCATGGAAAGCTGTGTAGGTATGTATATTTGCGTGTGTGGACGTATGTATATACATGTGTATGGGGGTGGGTTGGGCCATTTCTTTCGTCTGTTTCCTTGCGCTACCTCCCAAACGCGGGAGACAGCGACAAAGCAAAAAAAAAAAAAAAAAATATATATATATATATATATATATATATATATATATATATATATATATATTATTAATTTTTATTATTATTATGCTTTGTCGCTGTTTGTCTGTATATATATATATATATATATATATATATATATATATATATATATATATATATTTTTTTTTTTTTTTTTTTTTTTTTATACTTTGTCGCTGTCTCCCGCATTTGCGAGGTAGCGCAAGGAAACAGACGAAAGAAATGGCCCAACCCCCCCCCCATACACATGTACATACACACGTCCACACACGCAAATATACATACCTACACAGCTTTCCATGGTTTACCCCAGATGCTTCACATGCCTTGATTCAATCCACTGACAGCACGTCAACCCCTGTATACCACATCGCTCCAATTCACTCTATTCCTTGCCCTCCTTTCACCCTCCTGCATGTTCAGGCCCCGATCACACAAAATCTTTTTCACTCCATCTTTCCATCTCCAATTTGGTCTCCCTCTTCTCCTCGTTCCCTCCACCTCCGACACGTAAATCCTCTTGGTCAATCTTTCCTCACTCATTCTCTCCATGTGCCCAAACCATTTCAAAACACCCTCTTCTGCTCTCTCAACCACGCTCTTTTTATTTCCACACATCTCTCTTACCCTTACGTTACTTACTCGATCAAACCACCTCACACCACACATTGTCCTCAAACATCTCATTTCCAGCACATCCATCCTCCTGCGCACAACTCTATCCATAGCCCACGCCTCGCAACCATACAGCATTGTTGGAACCACTATTCCTTCAAACATACCCATTTTTGCTTTCCGAGATAATGTTCTCGACTTCCACACATTTTTCAAGGCTCCCAAAATTTTCGCCCCCTCCCCCACCCTATGATCCACTTCCGCTTCCATGGTTCCATCCGCTGACAGATCCACTCCCAGATATCTAAAACACTTCACTTCCTCCAGTTTTTCTCCATTCAAACTCACCTCCCAATTGACTTGACCCTCAACCCTACTGTACCTAATAACCTTGCTCTTATTCACATTTACTCTTAACTTTCTTCTTTCACACACTTTACCAAACTCAGTCACCAGCTTCTGCAGTTTCTCACATGAATCAGCCACCAGCGCTGTATCATCAGCGAACAACAACTGACTCACTTCCCAAGCTCTCTCATCCCCAACAGACTTCATACTTGCCCCTCTTTCCAGGACTCTTGCATTTACCTCCCTAACAACCCCATCCATAAACAAATTAAACAACCATGGAGACATCACACACCCCTCACACATATATATATATATATATATATATATATATATATATATATATATATATATGCTAGCCTAAGGAAAGTACCTATTCTATCGAGCAAGCACTAGGTGAGGATGAACCACCGGATTGACTGTGGACCGACTGCCACAGCCAGGGTTCGAACAGTGCACTCGACCCGTGAATGCCTCACGCTCAACAACACTAATAGTGAAGGTCGAGGCGTCACACAGTAGATTTCAAGATTCCTTACATAACTAAAGCGTCTATGAAATCCACAAAGCAGAGGAAGATTGGTAGCTGAATATTTACGTATGATTCTTAATCTCCTGCGCGAGCGCACTGTGCTTCATGCGTCATGACGTCACTCATGTGCGCCAGATCTGCAGGTAATCCCGCTTTAGTCCCAGTGGAGGCCCCCCCCCCCCCCCCCCCCCCCCCCGCAGCCTCCATTGTTCCCGTGAATATTTGTAATTTTCGTCACAAATTCTGTCTGTCCACAAACGCTCTTTATTTTTCCTTCTCATTTTTCCGTAAGCTATCAGTGATCACATCAACCTCATTTTACTTTCTCTTACATGATCATTTACTAACACTGGAGTTCGTATTTTGAATAATTTGTTCGCTGAAAAATTAGACTCGTTCAGCTTTTCAGTCTACATAGTCTCGGTGTTCACAAGCTTTCCTGAGTGTCTGTCTTCGTGGTTCACATGATGTTATTCCCGCCAGACTGGAGGTGGTGTTTGTACACTAATGTCACAGACCACAGCACAGACCCTCACTTATTACTCGTCTGACCAACAAGTGCATTTGTTGTGGGGTCTTTACGTCTTGTTTACCTTCAGGCAACTGGAATCATCCTTGTTTACCGCCGGTCCATATTTAACCAATCACAGGCCAGAGTAAACATCATAGCTCTGTATGCCTTAACGAGCCCCATCAGTTGGCGAGCCAGAAACAAAGCCTTGCCCGACCCTTGATTTATAGAACAGACGTAAACAGTAAATAATTCTCTCTTACGGATATTGCCTCAGTAATAACAGCGGCAGAGGAAAATGGGAATTTACAAATTTAGACGTGGTTGTTGAGAGCTGAATTAGATAATTATTATTTGTTTGCCGTAAGGATGTTTATTGGTCAACTTCCTGTTTTTGTGCGTTTACAAATACAGACTGTTACACACACACACACACACACACACACACACACACACACACATGCCTATCTTTAAAAGAATGAATGCCAGGAACTTGTGCTAGAGTATAAAGCGACCTTTCAGACGGATAGAGTCTGTAAGATGGTGGAGAAATCATCAGAAAACCGATGGATGGCATCTTGCAGGAAAGACACTACCCAGACGAGAGACAACACATTTTCCGGGAGAGAAGGTCATGTGAAACGAACGAAGCTTTCAGTCTTGTATGAGAGAGTGAACTGTCATGTGGACAAAGAGAAAGTTGAGTGAATTCTGTGTATTTGGACTGCCAGGATGTGTTTGACCCTGTGCCACACAGGAGGTTGGTAAAGAAGCTTAATCTTCCAACGCTAATAAGGGGAGACTCTTCTGATGCATAGAAAATTATCTTAATGGAATGGAACAAAGGACGCACGTCATAGGAACCTTCTGAGAATGGATTGGGATGACCAGTAAAGTGCTGCATGGTTCAGCTTGCAGTTGCATGGTTCAGCCCTGCTGCTGCATGGTTCAGCTTGCAGTTGCATGGTTCAGCCCTGCTGCTGCATGGTTCAGCCCTGCTGCTGCATGGTTCAGCCCTGCTACTGCATAGTTCAGCCCTGCTGCTGCATGGTTCAGCTTGCAGTTGCATGGTTCAGCCCTGCTGCTGCATGGTTCAGCCCTGCTGCTGCATGGTTCAGCCCTGCTGCTACATGGTTCAGCCCTGCTGCTGAAATATTAGAATCAAATTCAGAATAATGAAATATTCAGCAAACTTTTAACATTTACACATTGTTCAGTTATGTGTTTTGTCTCTTATTGTATTCGTTATAACTGAGAGAGGGGCATGGAAAAACAAGTAACAACACAGTGCTTTAATGAGTAAGTACAAAGGCAATAAGCTGGTGCACGTGGCACAGGGTTATGGTAGAAGGTATGGTGAAATAATATAGGCATGATTTCCATTGTGTTGTGTAGGAGATGAGAGGCAGGTAATCCGTGAGAGAGGTTGCCTGGCTGCCCAGTCTCGTGCAGTTTCTGCACTAGGAGGGAGGTGAGGTTCATGTTGTATTCTTGAGCTGGTAGGCGGTTATCGTTTATGCTCTGCGCAGCAGGAGGCTCTGGAGCCATAGGCCCTATAGTTCAAACTGTTTCTCAAGCCTGGTAGCAGCGACGCCCTACAAGAGTTCTACCAAGGTGGGAAGCGAAGCACCGCAGAACTCTGCCATGAAGGAGGAAAGTCAAGAGTCACAAGCTGGGCTGCTGCAGCAGTAGGACGCCCTCACGGCTCTCACAGTCTGGGACAATACTTCAGACGCAAGGACAGTGCGCTAGTTTTCTGCGGCAAGTCGACCATCTGGTTAACTTGCTTTCAGTGATAACTGGTTTATGAGGAGCGGCCACATCAGGCCTCGAAGGTGGCTCTCAACAGTTGTACAAGCTGTTCCTTGGCTGGAGAAACGAGAGGAGGCGGGTACATGATTGTTGATTGGCTAGTGTCCTTAACGCCGATAATGGCCTCAGTTAAGGTCGAAAGTGGCTGGCTCTGAGCTTTGATCTTAGTAGTCGCCTCGGTCACGTTGAGTTTCGTGTGAGGTAAAGTGTCAGTAGCTTGATGCTGGAGCTTCGGCTGGTGTGTGTGCTTGTGTGTGTGTTTGTGTGTGTGTGTTTGCAGATAAGAGTAATGAGATAATGCATATATATATACGGCTGAGAGGCAGAGCAAAACAAGTGTAAAACTCTTTCCTCATAACACAAATAGTAATTACACCGCAAGAAATCAGTCTTATAAAACCGTGTCCCCATACGTTAACATGGCCTTCACTACCACAAGCCTCACTCTGGCGGGAACGATGAGTTTAGCAAAAACCTGTTAGTCCATGAGATATTTTGGGTGTGGTGTCTTCTGAAAAGACCATGGATGAAGACCATAGGTGAAAACCATAGGTAAAGACCACAGATGAACACTATAGCTGTAGAAAGAGAAATTGGAGAATAACAGAAAGCTAGTGAGATTTAAATGTGCATTGGTCTTTAACAATGTATTAAAATATTCTGGCTGCTTCCACGCATATATATATATATATATATATATATATATATATATATATATATATATATATATATATATATATATATATATATATATATATTTGGCAGGCAACAGCTTCGCCAATAGTAATAGAAACACTGTGCAAGTAACATACCAACATTTCAGTTCACACGTATGTGGCACCACGACCACCACCACTAGGCTGGTGGTGGTCGTGGTGTATTAAACAATTCAGGAGTTATTGTCGTCACGTTCTCCTCCTCCTCCTGCTTGAATGTCACTTTGTTTTTGAAACTGTTCCATTTTTTCATTCCTGTTTATCACGTATTTTATATTCTATGTTCACCTATAAACGTTATGATTCTGGTGGTTTGTTCCTTACTTATCTTTCTGAAATTATTTGTTCACTATTTGTGGCACAGACGGAGGGGGTCATTGTAGTTTGACTACTTCTCATCTCTTGATGATGGTCTGGTAATTTCTTGGTTAAATCCTGCAGCTGAATATTACATAAACATAAGGATCGTCAGCTCTCATCCTCCTGCAGACAATAACCATCTTAACAATGGAAAAACTACAATCTTTTCCGTAGTTTTGTGCATTAATTTCTGATAATGATCATCATCATCATGGCCGGTCCTAATTCCCAGTCCTTCAACAAACTACTGCGAAGTATTCTCTGTAATATTTTGATTGCGACCATTACCAGCAGATGAATTATCACCAATTGCTTCTTGTTGTTATTGTTGTTGTTGTTAGTGGTTATGGTGTTTGTAGATATATTATACATTTATTCATTCATTAGCCTGGCAGATGGGTGTTAATGAGTCTCTGTATAATTGATTGATTATACAACCCAGGACCCCTCTCGTGGGGCCCTTCCTGCTTGGAGACCGTCTACTGACCTGGGACAGACCTGTCGCCCTCCATGTAAACATGTTGCAGGTGGAGTCGTGTAATACCACCTGCCTGATTGTGTATGTATGTATGTATGTATATATGTATCTATGTATGTATCTATGTATGTATCTATGTAGGTTAGTATATATGTATGTATATGTATGTATGTATTATCATTTGCGTATACATTTGAGACTGTTTATCATTGTATTCAGGGAAGAACACTACTATAAGGTATTGACACTTCCAGGAAAGAACCATAGAATTGCCCCAGACGTTGTGGTGTCGGTGGCCACACCTGTGGTCATGGGAAATACTGTAACTTGTTATTGTATGGGTCATGCAGCCAGACGGTGGGGAGGGAGGAGGTACAAGGGTTCGATGTACTTATATAAGGTCATAGGTTAAGTTATATGACCTCCTTCCAGGATGACAGTATCACTTGATGACCCAGTGATCGTGGTCATGCCTCTATTGTCGTAGATGTTTCAAGTGATAACGTTCAGTACACGTGTCTAATTCTTGTGGGATTATCTGTCGTTACAGACCGTGGCTGAGAATACGTCTTGTGGTAAGAGCGATCACAACTATCGGTAAGATTCATAACTAACAACTGAAGAGGTTAAGGTTACAAGTGTTCTTTGGTTGTAACTAGATACAACCAAGTGATTATTGTGTTCTGTAATGAACATCGAAATTAGTAACACAGTGAACTTCATGTGTTGAACAATATATGTTAGGAAGCCATTGGTTATTCTTGATACATGAAACCAAACTAAACCACGACGGAAACTACCCGCCCTCCTCACGTCGGGTTCCCGCCCTCCTCACGTCGGGTACCCGCCCTCCTCACATCGGGTACCCGCCCTCCTCACGTCGGGTACCCGCCCTCCTCACATCGGGTACCCGCCCTCCTCACATCGGGTACCCGCCCTCCTCACATCGGGTACCCGCCCTCCTCACATCGGGTTCCCGCCCTCCTCACATCGGGTTCCCGCCCTCCTCACATCGGGTACCCGCCCTCCTCACATCGGGTACCCGCCCTCCTCACATCGGGTACCCGCCCTCCTCACATCGGGTACCCGCCCTCCTCACCTCGGGTTCCCGCCCTCCTCACCTCGGGTTCCCGCCCTCCTCACGTCGGGTTCCCGCCCTCCTCACGTCGGGTTCCCGCCCACGTGTTGGCCGCCCTGGTAAATACCTCCGCCGCGCTGCACATTCCAACCGACTGATATAGGAATGACGTTTGTATTATCTGAATAAAATTCTTGAAAAGATAACAGCAGGTAAAATTTATAACTTTTTAGATTAGATCACTTCACACACACACACACACACACACACACACACACCCGCGAGCGCACGCACGAAAGGGTTTTGTTTTCATAATAAATTCTGCCGTTGTTGTTTTTTTTTTTGCTAAAGTGATTATAGTAATGTTATTGTGGTTGTGTATAAACATGGACGTCCATTAGGCCTGAAGTGGAGGATAAATATTAATGTTTGGAATATAATGTTTAGTCTGGTTGGTCACTTTAGCTTGGTGACCTGTCCCTCGCGTGGCTTGTTGACCTGCCCCTTGTGTGGCTTGGTGATCTGCCCCTTGTGTGGCTTGTTGACCTGCCCCTTGTGTGGCTTGGTGACCTGCCCCTTGTGTGGCTTGTTGACCTGCCCCTTGTGTGGCTTGTTGACCTGCCCCTTGTGTGGCTTGGTGACCTGCCCCTTGTGTGGCTTGTTGACCTGCCCCTTGTGTGGCTTGGTGACCTGCCCCTTGTGTGGCTTGTTGACCTGCCCCTTGTGTGGCTTGGTGACCTGCCCCTTGTGTGGCTTGTTGACCTGCCCCTTGTGTGGCTTGTTGACCTGCCCCTTGTGTGGCTTGTTGACCTGCCCCTTGTGTGGCTTGGTGACCTGCCCCTTGTGTGGCTTGTTGACCTGCCCCTTGTGTGGCTTGTTGACCTGCCCCTTGTGTGGCTTGGTGACCTGCCCCTTGTGTGGCTTGTTGACCTGCCCCTTGTGTGGCTTGGTGACCTGCCCCTTGTGTGGCTTGGTGACCTGCCCCTTGTGTGGCTTGGTGACCTGCCCCTTGTGTGGCTTGGTGACCTGCCCCTTGTGTGGCTTGGTGACCTGCCCCTTGTGTGGCTTGGTGACCTGCCCCTTGTGTGGCTTGGTGACCTGCCCCTTGTGTGGCTCTGCTTTATCCACCTTTGTTTTCCTTGTGCTAGGTTTCCTGGCTCAGATGGAGCCTGTCTGCACTCCAGACCGAGGCTACCGTCCCAGGTTCTGGTGGAGCCTAAGTCTTCACTTCAGGCCGAGGCTCCAGCCCCGGGCTCCAGCGTACCCTGAGAGCACCTCACAGACCAGTCGTGGGGACCAGTCGCTTCTCGATGAAATATTTGATATTTGCTCGACCCTCGTGAGATGGTCGGCCGCTCTGGATTTTGCAAGGGACATCCGGAGGAGGGCTATTTTACCTCCAGTTTTGGATAAACAGTTTGACAGTAATTTCTTATTTCGAGATATTCTATGATAACAGAAAGCAAAGAAGAAGAGTTTGTTAAAGCAACAACGAATAAACGTTCTGGTTTTAAATCTAACAGGATTGTTGTACCATGAAAAAGAATATACATATATATATATATATATATATATATATATATATATATATATATATATATATATAGATAGATAGATAGATAGATAGATAGATAGATAGATAGACAGATAGATAATATAGATATATGTTCATGCATGTATATGTCAAGAGAAGCTATAATAGACTGCCTCTCCCAGCGGAGTGGCATGTAGGAGAGACATACCTTGAGCACAGAGACAAGGCTGCAGGAGGCTTCTTGTGTCAAACCAGCGGCCTGTATGATGCCACCTTGACCGCCGCACAGCACTGATGAACGACCCTAAGCTGCCAAGGCCAGTCTTAAGCTTCTCTAACACAAGGAAAATTAATAGATAAATATGAAATCTCGGTAATGCACCTGCGGAGCCCAGTCTCACGAGCCAATGGAAAAGGATCTCAGTAATTGGAGACCCATTACGCTCCCCTGGTGGGAGAGATGGGCGCAGGGATTCGGCTTTTGTTTTAGAGAGATGAAAGGGGACCCCCATGATCTCGGCGACCATTATGCTGCTTTGAATCGCTGGGTACAGACGGACGGACGGACGGGGCCTGGCGGGCTCCTGGCGTGTTGAGACGTCGTTGTTTTGTTTTTCATGTCCCGCCGTTTGTTGTGGGAGGTGTAGTGTTACAGCTCGTCTGCTCGTCCCGTTTGTGTCGGAGATTCATGTCCTGAAGCTCGTGTTGTTAGATCACCTGGAGCGTGAATCAGACTGGCTGTGGTTATTAATTGCATCGATTCATGGGTGAGAGTCAGAGCTGAAGATGATTCGTCCATCATGACGTGTGTTGATACGTCCCACACGAGCTCTTCTCTGTTGTCAGTTCTCAGGATCACACTTGGTGGCCTCACGGACCTCGCTGGTCTTATGGTCAACATGGAGCCACACGAGACCGGTCAACATGGAGCCACACGAGACCGGTCAACATGGAGCCACACGAGACCGGTCAACACGGAGCCACACGAGACTGGTCAACATGGAGGCACACGAGACCGGTTAACATGGAGCCACACGAGACTGGTCAACATGGAGGCACACGAGACCGGTCAACATGGAGCCACACGAGACCGGTCAACATGGAGCCACACGAGACCGGTCAACATGGAGGCACACGAGACCGGTTAACATGGAGCCACACGAGACCGGTCAACATGGAGGCACACGAGACCGGTCAACATGGAGCCACACGAGACCGGTCAACATGGAGGCACACGAGACCGGTTAACATGGAGCCACACGAGACCGGTCAACATGGAGGCACACGAGACCGGTCAACATGGAGCCACACGAGACCGGTCAACATGGAGCCACACGAGACCGGTCAGATCAACGTAGGAAATATGAGTGTTTTTCATCACATTTTGTTTAGTCATCTTAAAATCAAGTCTCACTTCATGATGATTTTTATTTCATCAATCCCTTACTTACGTCCTTGTGTCCCTAAATCGAGATTCTGGTCAATAGATTTTATTTGATTTTTATTTGATTTAGATTTTGAAAGTTGTCGTAGTCGTTGACCTGATTCTTAACGCTTCTAGTTGCAAATACAAGATTTTGGATGACATTTAAGATGACTAATTCTTTAATTTTCTGGGTTAGAGTTTGATGACTGGACGATGTCTCCAATCTGTGTGTACGCCCCAAACTGGCTTCCAACGCCCCACACTCCCAACGTCCAAACTGCCGACGCCCTACATTGCCTCCGACGCCCCAAGCGCCTGCTCTCTCTAAATCATGTTGAATTTTCATCGAACTTGGAACTATTAATCATTTTATTAATCATGAACCCAAAGTTCTATGATCAGAAACGAATCTCGATTTCCAATCGTACGTTGCCACTCGCTCCCCGAGCTCTGCCATCCCCATCATCATCATCAGCCAATGATTACTTTTTGTAGGGATTACACGTGAGGGATATAAATGTTACTCTGGCATGAACCATATCTGTATACTCCTCTCTCTCTCTCTCTCTCTCTCTCTCTCTCTCTCTCTCTCTCTCTCTCTCTCTCTCTCTCTCTCTCTCTCTCTCTCTCTCTCTCTCTCTAGCAAGATAAGGTCTAAAAAGTAACTAGTTCTGTGTCCCGAATAGGACAAGGGTTGCCACCACTGCCTCCAGTTGCCTCTACGTGTCTGTTGGTGTGTCATGAGCTGAGGCGTTCCTCATACTGTGGCTCGTCTGTGTCATGAGTTGGGGCATTACTCATGGGGAAGCTTGTCTGTGGCTAAAAATAGAACGTTTATGGCTCACTCAAATTGCAGGTGGTGACTCAAGCCTCAGCAAAGATGGCTGCAGGAGCAGCAGTAGTGGAAACAAGTAAATTATCAACAGTAACAGCACAACAAACATCTAGACTATTACTGGCTCCTTCAGGGGCACTGCCAACATTAATGGTGACAACAGTAAGGACATCACTGTCGTCAGTCACACCAGCAGTAGAGGCAGCAGCATTGTTAACGATGTTAGTACCCGCAGCCTGGCCCACCAGATGGAAGACAAGGCCATACTTTGTCAAGAGCTTTTATATAATCTCCTCGTATGATAACCTTATCAGAAAAACACCCTTACAAGCAATAACTACCTCTGCTGGGTCATAAAGGATACACAAGACGTGAAGATTGAGCAGTCAAGCTTAATCTCCACACAGTAATCATCATATATGTTCCAGTTAATGACACTCGCTCGACCCACCCAGACTTTTTGCTCTCCAACAACTTATGATCACAAAAATTTTACTTTCCTTTTCAAGCTTTTATTTATTTCTTATTTACTGATTTACATTTCGCTCATTCACATTGTTTATTACTTCATCTAGAGTAGAATAATGTTCTGCGTAATAGAGCAAGAACGCACAAGCTGGGGTGGAGTTAGGCAAAAGCGTCTGGTCGCACTGGGTTCTCTGATCTCCACATGACGTGGTGTTTGTTTGCCAAGGAGATTTTTCGAATCATTTATCTGAAGCGGTAATGTTAGCGCTGACGTGACTCCGGAATGCAAGAGGGTGTAGATCCAGTCAAGAAAGTGCTAACCAACGGCACCATATGGAACTGGTTAATCGGAGGAATCTTTTACGCCAGTAAGCCTTGTGGTGATTGTTGGATCTATCTTTGTGTCAGCCACCGTGAGAGTTAAAGGTAATAAGGGTTGATTAACTCACCGTCTGAAAGTCCCCATTGTCCCAGTCTTGGGCGGCTCTCAGGGTCACTGATGCACGATAACATCTGCTGACAAAGAAAAGAGGTGAAAGATTGACAATTTTTCCTATTCAGTGATCCAGTATTTACAGTTCTGTCTTTGGAGCATTACAGCCATGTTATCTAAAGCCATAACCGATAGATTTCGTCTATTTCTTAGAATCTTTGAAATATTTGAACCCAAGTACAAAGGATATTAAAAAGTGTGAGGAGAGCGGGAGAAAAACTGGACACCCAACCACCCTCGCTTTTATACCTTCCATACGGGTCATGCTGGTCCTCAGGCGCGAGCCACTTCCGCCTTTAATCACTGAAGCCAGAGGGGTAGTTTTCCCCCAACATTTTTACGGTTTGGGGACTTTAATGGAGGTTGAAAGGCCGCTGGGAGAAGGCTGAAGTCCTCACAGGCGGCGGCTGTCCAACATATTTCATACGTGAATGGAGCTAGATTAATTTGCCTCTTATTGGATAATGGATGATGAACAACAGCCAACTGATGATGGATCTTATGTTCCCATTAATTCCCTTCGTTAACTGCCGCGAATAGTGTTTCTGTAGCATATTGAGTTAATGGTCGTACTGCGCTCCCTGTTGGTATAGTGTGTGAGGGTAAAGGCCGTGGCTTACAGATGGAGTCACTGGAATGGTACTGGTGAGAGGCCTCATGGAATGGAACTTGTACTTCACTGTAGTGTTGCTGCTGCCTCAAGTGATATTGCCTACATATGTAACTGGTTGGATGGGTGTTCCGTGGGGTAGCTGGTGTTGGTGGTGGTACAAGGGCACGGTACCTTAGTGTACGAGGTACAAACCTACCCCACCGCAGTTTTGTTGGAAGTGAAGAAGACAAACTCAGTAAATTGCATCGTTTAATTAGCGACACAAATAAAGTTTTCATAGTGTCACTGGTAAAGGCTACCTGATCTTCATGATGCAGGTGTAAGTAAGGATTTCGGATCCTGTGTAGCCTCCTGTAGTCGAGAGATGATACAAGTAACAGTACATAACAGCTGATGTAGTGTGAAGAACAGCTGATCCTTACCGGATCCATCCAATGGAATTGTTCCCGGGAGACGTAGAGATATGAATTATCTAAAGTATTCACTGGAAATTTAGAATAACAATAATAATCTCATAAATGATAAAAGAGTAAAAGCACAGAAATGATCTGTTTGAGCTCCGCAGGACATCAGCGGACAGAACTGAACTTAGCATTAAATGAAATATGAATATTCGATGAACCTCTAAAGAAGAGCAAACTAGCATCGTTAGTAGGCAACTACATCCTGTGGATAACTATACGATGTTAGAAAACTGTGCAGGATCTACAGTGCCAGTTAAACCTGTTAGAAAACTGTGCAGGATCTACAGTGCCAGTTAAACCTGTTAGAAAACTGTGCAGGATCTACAGTGCCAGTTAAACCTGTTAGAAAACTGTGCAGGATCTACAGTGCCAGTTAAACCTGTGCAAACTGAGGATGTCTCTTACACGGAGTCAAATATCAATTTCTTCAACTTTATTGATCAAGTTCAGTCTTCTTCCAAGAAGTGTTAATCGGTCAGGTGGGAGTAAAGTTATCCATCCTAAGACATCACAGCTATTTTCTCTCTCCCTACTCCTATTCTCTCTCTTTCTCTCTCATTCTCTCTCATTCCATCGTAACTCTAAAGATTACACTTGAAGATCCAAACAACAGCATCAGCGTATCATTTAACTAAATTGAATTCCATTGTAGGTCACAAGAGGAACGCGCATCTTACAACACGGAGGATTTTGCTGCATCTGTCCCGTTGTTTCAAATGTTCGTTTCACATCTCCATCTGTCCAAACGCGGTTGTGATATTTACCCTTCCCCCTCCGTCGCTTTACTCCAGTTCCCTTGTGTCATGATTAGATACATTCCCATCCTTTGTAAAACAAAGATGAAAAAAGTTTTTGAATATTTTCATATATGGAAATGCCATTCTCTCTATCCTAAACAACAATATGGCTCGTGCCGAAGAAGCCAGAGAGTTGCTTGGTACGGCTTGGTGACCAACGTGTCTGGTGGGAGGGCTGCTTAATGTCCCGCACTGTGATGCAGACTGGCAAAGAGGGAGGGACCCAGGAGCATACTGGAAGGAGGGAGTGAGGGAGGGACTCAGGAGCAGCTGGGGAAGGAGAAAGTGAGGGAGGGACTCAGGGGCAGCCGGGCAAGGGAGGGAGGGAGGGACCCAGGAGCAGTGGAGGGAAGAAGGAGTGAGAGAGGGTCCCAAAAGAAGGGAGGGAGAGGAGAGTTACCACAGCCCTTGGTCCTGCTGTATCGTGCATCCATGAGAGCACTTTCCTGCAGCTGACCTGACCCAGTTCCTTCTCCTCATCCGTAAGTCTTTGTTCCTGTCTCCTTCCCATGTAAGCTGTTCCCTCCTTCTCTCTACCGCTGCTCCCTCATCTTTCCATCACTAATCCACTAGGCTTTCTTCCGCTACCCTCTCCTCCCCGTACCTTCCATCACCAGTCTACCAACGTCCTCCTGTCTCTTTCCTTCTGTCACACAGCACCGTTCGTCCACCTGGGCCCTCGTCTCCTTCATCTCCCCTCCAGCTTTACTTCCCTCTAGTCTCCCCACCTCTCCACTCATCCCCTCCTCTCTCTTTTCATTCGAAAGTCTTTGCCGTCTTTCTCGTTTCCTTGTCTGTCTCTTATCCTTCCCATCCCTCCTTCCCATCCCCTACCGCGCACCCCGCAATCCTATCCTCTCCCCATCATTCTCTCACTCTCCCCTTCTCTTGGCTACTTCCATCCGTATTTTCTCTCTCTCTCTCTCTCTCTCTCTCTCTCTCTCTCTCTCTCTCTCTCTCTCTCTCTCTCTCTCTCTCTCTCTCTCTCTCTCTCTCTCTCTCTCTCTCTGGTTCCCACGAGGTAGAGCAACAAGAAATATTCTGTTCATCTCTGCAGTTTTCAGCCACTAATGAGTTAATTTTGGATTCCTCGCCAGCTCCAAGTTCTGATTTTTACCCCAAGATTTACGTTGGTGGCGTAGTGCCCGGGCTGCGTACTGATTGTTTTGAATTTTTAGCGGAAATTCAGCTGTTTAATGGCCGGCAACACTACAGTGAAAAAAAAATCCGCTATTTTAAGAGGATGGTAATGCTTTCCACCAATAATTCTTGTGTTTTAGAGCCTTCTCTCTCTCTCTCTCTCTCTCTCTCTCTCTCTCTCTCTCTCTCTCTCTCTCTCTCTCTCTCTCTCTCTCTCTCTCTCTCCCGAAAAGAAATTCTGTTTACTGGTTGGTGTGGCGTTGTAGCGGTCTTCTACCCTTACTGCTAACTTATTATTTCTGGCCCAAATTTTGTTGCCTTCAGCAGTTGCTTATGGTCGTAGTGACAGATCGATGCTGGATGAAATTGTGTTCGATTGTTTCACTCTTTATTTTCTTTTTTGTGGATATCTTTAATGATCGAGACTATCTTTTACTTTTATCTTTCTCTTTTTTTATTTTTAGCGTGAAATTAACCTAGATCTTTATTATCTTATGTTTGATTACAATTGTAATGTAAAACTTTCCTCATAATGTTTGAAGGTTATTCGCATATTGTTTTGATTGTTGTGACCAGCAAGATAGTTGCAATCCTCTGATTATTGTAATCATCTGACCAGTGGTGATAATCGTATTCATCTGACCTGTGGTAATAATTGTAATCATCTAACCAGTGATGATAATTGTAATCCTTTGGCCAGTGGTGATGATTAAGTCGGTATAATATACGTCTGAGGTCAAGATATTCTTGCCCAGTAGACCCGGACGGTGGAGGCTAAAGGTTTACAGAAATGATTTACGGTTATATGATCAATGTTGTCTGATGTCTGGTGAGGGAGCAATAGTGACCCTGTTAGGGAGCACTAATGATCCGATTAGGGAACACTGGTGATCAAGTTATGGCGTATTAGCAATCCGGTTATGATGCAGTAGTGATCCGGTTATGAAGCAGTAGTGATCCGGTTATGAGCATTAATGATTCATTTTCCCTTCGTTTGGCCTTGTGACTTGGGTCAGCAATAAACTCTACTAACCAGCAATTCCTTATAATCAACAGCGTCCCTGACTCTCCCTCCTCGACGCCAGCACACATCTCGACACCTTCAAGTGTTAGCTATGAAATCACATTCCCACGACCAGACCTGCTCGCGTGGTCGTGATGAAATCAATTCTCCCACGGCCTGACGGACATCTGACCCGATTGACGTAAACGTGTGACCTTACCTGACCTCTTTAATGATTCCCTAAAGGGACCAGTGTTGCTGAGTGCTGAGTCTGAATGACAGCCCCACACAATTAACGCTATCCGCGTGGCTTCCTCTCACGGCTTATGGCGACCCATCGCAGTCACTTACCCTCGTTAGGCATTGATGCAGTCAGTCAGTGGATCAGTCCAGTACCTCCCAGACACCGAGGTGTGGCCTGCGCCTGGTTACATCCACTGTGTGATTCCTGGCTCTTTGTTCTCCATCAAGACCTTTGTGATAACTCATCTACTGCGACCTCCTCCACCAACAACCCTTTTTGCCAATCATCAACGCCTGTTTTCTCGAGGAGCTCCAGCAGAATTTTCGCTACAACTTCCCTTTGCAGTACAAATAAGAATTTGGCAACCACCGCTTACTTTCTCAACTGTGGAGCCTCAGCCATCTCTATCCTGCTGGTCAGGCAGCAACACCACTGGTTGTAGGAAGCTCCTCATTTCTTCTTCACAACTTCGTGACCTTGACCGCCACATTTACTGTAGCTGCACCACGAAACCTAAGCAAAGACTTACCTTTCCTCTACAGCTGTTCCTGCATCAGTACCACAGGACTCCTGCCAAAGCTGCCCACAAAATCTCATTTCACCTTAGCTTACCTCACTTTTCCTAGGTAACCCTGCACCAGCCGCAGGAACTCACCCTGACCTACACCAACACCTATACTTGACTTACCCAGCACAGCGCTCTGTTGTTACATGTGCTTCCCTGCCGCTGCCTCAGTCACGTCATTACCATCATGACAAACATGACACAATACCTCAGGAATATCCAACTCTTGTCTCCCGTGAGGTCGAGTCGTCACTACCACTCTTTCTTTCCAGTGATGGGTATACAGTAAACACACACACGCACACACACGCACACACACACACACACACACACACACACACCACACACACACACACCACACACACACACACACACACACACACACACACGGTGATGAGTGAGGGAAGATGGTATATTGAAGGGACCTCCAGCCTCTCATGGAGATTATCCAGCCAGCAACCAGAGACACAGGCTTTTTCCTGAGGTTATCTGTCAGGGGTTCAGCCACCGTGCCCACCAACAGCTGCAGGCTCAGGTGTAAGCATGAGGAAGAGAGAGAAAAATATCGAGAAAGATTGAACAAAAAATGAACTACGAAAAGAGAAATTGCAGCAAGGTTGAAGAAAATGGAGTAAAATAAAGAAAACAGGTCGAGACAGAAATGAAGAATTGCCATCCGTACAGCATTCTACCTCTTTCTGCATCCAGAGACTCAAAAGTTACACAACAAAGGACCATTTCTAGACTACCTCCTCGCTGAGGAACCTGCAGGGTAGGTAGCCATCAGGCAAACCTTCCTCAGCACACTAACAAGACCCGTGCAGTGTGAGGATCCCGTGTGTGAGTTACACTTGTGGCGGAGCAGAGAGAGAACCCATAGTGGGGTTCCGCCGTGTGTGAAGGACGATACTACACCAGTGAATGATTAGCTTCCTGGTGCCAGAAACCTTAATGGAAGTGTGTGTTACCAACTGCAACACTGGTATTTGCTTACCGCTATATATATATATATATATATATATATATATATATATATATATATATATATATATATATATATATATGTGTGTGTGTGTGTGTGTGTGTGTGTGTGTGTGTGTGTGTGTGTGTGTGTGAAACAGAGAGAGAGAGAGAGAGAGAGAGAAGCCAGTGATACAAGACAAGTCGCATCTTACACTAACAAGGAGGAAAACGTCACGACTGCGATATGCCAGAGTCAGGTGACCTTATCATGGGGGAGCAGGCGGGAGGGACACGCATCATGAGGGCGAGCAGGAGGACACCTGGCTGGGGTCTGGGAAGTTTGTAAATGTAGAAAATGAAGAACGTCAGATGCGGCGACTCTGACCACAATATACCCATGTAATCATAACATTTTACCTGACCTTCGTAATGACCGAGGAAGACGCTGTCACATGAACATAACATGATGATCCATGCAGACCTCTCAACCTCTGGAAAAAAGTGATGTTCCAAACTAATTCACTGGAGTCAGAACTACTGGAAAGCACACGTGGGGAAGTACTGGAAGGTAGAACCTGGAAACTGCAGAACAGAGGCCCTTCAGGGCTTGCCTTTGTGTTAAATACAAAATTAATTTCATGAAAAACGTAAAAAATTGTCATTGGTAAATTGGTAAAATTAATCCTTTGACTACGACGGACGACCATTCAACACAACGATACGACCATTGAGCACGACAATAACCACTGACCATGATGGCTTAACCATTAAGCACGTCGGAGCGACCCTTGAGCACGACGATATAACATAAAGTTAAACAAGACGGTACGACCTAACGTTAAACAAGACGGTACGACCTAACGTTAAGCAAGACGGTACGACCTAACGTTAAGCAAGACGGTACGACCTAACGTTAAGCAAGACGGTACGACCTAACGTTAAACAAGACGGTACGACCTAACGTTAAGCAAGACGGTACGACCTAACGTTAAGCAAGACGGTACGACCTAACGTTAAGCAAGACGGTACGACCTAACGTTAAGCAAGACGGTATGACGTAACGTTAAGCAAGACGGTACGTACGACCTAACTTTAAGCAAGACGGTACGACTTAACGTAACCTAACCTAACGTTAAGCAAGAGGGTACGTACGACCTAACTTTAAGCAAGACGGTACGACTTAACGTAACCTAACCTAACGTTAAGCAAGAGGGTACGAGCGTTATGAATAGAGGGTACAACATTTGGTCACACTGGCCTGGCCCTTGACCTGACCTCTTGTTGTTCTCAACGTTGTTTTGCTTTGTTCAGGAAAATTGTTTTCATAATGATTATTTTGTGTAATACTATGTTGGTTGTAATATCTGGTGGGAATGGCGTTCTGTTATATCAAAGGATTAACCTGTTTAATTATTCATACATGTGGTGTTTGTATGTACAGGATATTTATAACTTAACTTATGCAATTGATAATTTACATACTGTATTTATATAACTGTTTCACATCTAGTATATCATCGATTTGATAAGTTGGATGTGTTCCTCCTTCCTCTCTAATTGGTCTTAGATTAGCATTAGTCTTGCTTCATAATTGGCTGGACATCACCCACCCGAACGAGGCCCGTGTCTCCCGAACGGCCAATCATTATTTAGGGATACTGTGCTCGCCGCCTGATTGGCCCGGGATTAATCTGCAACACGTCATGAATATTCATTGGTTGGAATCAAACGCGTGTTTCCGTCGTGCGTCCTGATTGGAGGAGAGTTGATGCAATACAGCCTGGATTTTTTCAGTTTATTTGTTCTAAAGGTCGAAACTTTTTCCTTATCTGACGTTTATATATATATATATATATATATATATATATATATATATATATATATATATATATATATATATATATATATATATATATATATATATTCCTATGAGTCCACGGGGAAAATGAAACACGATAAGTTCCCAAGTGCACTTTCGTATAATAATCACATCATCAGGGGAGATACAAGAGAGAAATATTAGTCAGCTGATATACAACGAAGAGACGTAACTACGACGACGACGGCGACGACGACGACGACGACGACGACGGCGACGACGACGACGGCGACGGCGATGACGACGACGACGACGACGACGGCGACGACGACGACGACGGCGATGACGACGACGACAACGACGACGACGACGACGACGACGACGACGGCGACGACGACGACGGCGACGACGACGACGACGGCGACGGCGATGACGACGACGACGACGACGACGGCGACGACGACGGCGACGACGACGGCGACGACGACATTTAACTCACAAAGACGACCTTCACGACGAACACTTGATCGCCGCCGCTGGAACGACGAGCGAGCCACAGCGACGACCATAACTCAACACAGCAATGACAACCTCAAAGACGACGACCATTTTGAGGCCCGACGACTGCGAGCCGTAAGAACGACTACTCCTATGACGACCACACGATGACTAAGGTCTTCAGTCGCTGCTGCAGACGACTGTTGGTTTAGTGAAGAAGTCAGACGCTCCAGTGACGACACACACACACACACACACACACGAACACTATGACGTGCGTGTAACGTGATCAACCGACCCATCAACTGAAAGACAACAATTCTCTCTCTCTCTCTCTCTCTCTCTCTCTCTCTCTCTCTCTCTCTCTCTCTCTCTCTCTCTCTCTCTCTCTTCTCTCATCATTTTGGAGGTGGTAAAGCTGACGCAATGCTGAGTATAACAGCGCTTAGCTTGCTGGGATGGCTATCTGCTGGTGGTGTGTTGTGTTACTAGGCGCCAAATGCGACATGTGGACGAGAGAGAGAGAGAGAGGGAGAGAGAAGAGAGAGAGAGAGGAGAGAGAGAGAGAGAGAGAGAGAGAGAGAGAGAGAGAGAGAGAGGGAATCTATCAGAAATATATAGATACCTGAAAAAGTTAGATTGATAGGCAGGTAGATAGAAAAACAGGAGACACTGTGAAACACACACACACACACACACACACACACACACACACACACACACACACGCACACACAAAGACGAGCAAGAGAAACAGGAAACCAAAAAGTAATAAAAAAAAAATCTCCCATACGTCCTTAAGAACATCAACTCAGATCATGTGTACCCACACGACCTGCTGAAACCCGCCCTTGACTCTCCATCTACAACATGCTGACGTGCGTCTTTCTCGTGGGGTAATTAGCCATTTGTACCCAGAGCTGCTGGCCGGGCGTACCTAGAGCTTGTAGGTGATTGGCGAGTCGTACCCAGAGCCGCTAGGTATTGGTGTTGACAGTTTTCCTTGTGGCCGCAAGAGACCAGTTATGTCTGCCTTGGTTCCCTTCGTCAGCAATGACTCCGACTTGTGAGGAAGACCACCACTAGACCCAGCAGGCAGAAAACACTGGTGCGGGTTGTATTGTCTCACACAGGGAGGTTCTGACGGTGCAGCAGTGATGAGGTTTACGACAGGGCAGAGGCGTAAATATTGATCCCTTCAGGACGAGGACCTAACCCCTTTAACTTGACAACTTACATTCTTCATTACGATGACTAAAGTCATCACATTCGAGCGGTTAAGTCGTCTTATTAAAGATGCTTTGTGCTTGTACTTAAGGTGTTGAGTCGTCATAATCTATGGTTTAAGTCATCCTAGTCAGTGGGTTAAGTCGTCGTGCTCACCAGGTTAAGTAGTCGTTCCTACAAGGCCAAGTCTTGATACCCACCTGATCAAGTCGACCTAGTCAGCAGGTTAAGTCGCACTCATCAAGTTAAGTTGTCGTACTTAGGGATGCAAGTGGTTTTACTGACGAGTTTCAGGTGCTGACAGAGGTCTTAGGAGGACTATGGACCAAGAGAGTGGCAGGATGCGAGTACATATAAAGATACAGAAATGGTGGAGATGGGGGTTGGGGGGGGGACAACTGGTACAATCCAGCAGTTAGCCTTCGTGCACTTTCCTCCAGGGATCATACCACTGTCAACGGTTGTGCTCATCAAGCATTATAAGTGATGTAGTGTCTGTAAGTCTGATCATTGTAAATGAATTACTACCTGTTAAAGTGATTGTTATGAATCATTCAGTGGCTGTCGGAGTCATCATAGTAAACAGTGAACTGCCACTCAGTGATCATCCTGAATGATTTATTGTTTATCAGAATGATTGAAGTTGATTATTTACGACCCGTCAGCCTACCATCGTGCACGGGTCAGGGCCCCCAGCCTGACCATGTATTCTTAAAGTCAGTAAGATGACTGGGCTCAACAGGACAATGGCTCGCACGTCAGGAGACAAGTTGGAGATATATTTAGAACAGCGGCTGCGCATGGAGAACGTACAGAGATACGAGAGATAATGCGTTTTACTGGGCTACTGTGTTAAAAAATTTTCAAGACATGACAGAGGTATGACACAAGAATTGTCGGTAAATGTGTATGGTAATGTGTAGTGGAAGGGTGCATGGACGGGTGTCACTGGGAGAACGTGTGGAAGGGGATGTAAGGAAGATTTTAACCCAAAGGTGGTTGTGGTTACGTTATTGTGGAGGATTCTATAGAGCAGATGTTACTGTAGGAGGAACAAGGAGAACAGGTGATAATGTAGTGCGTGTGTGTGTGTGTGTGTGTGTGTGTGTGTGTGTGTGTGTGTGTGTGTGTGTGTGTGCGTATGTGTGTGTGTGTGTGTGTGTATGTGTGTGTGTGTGTGTGTGTGTGTGTGTGTGTGTGTGTGTGCGTGTGTGTGTGTGTGTGTGTGTGTGTGTGTGAGAGTGTGTGTGTGTATGTGTGTGTGTGTCTGTGTGTATGTGTGTGTGTGTGTGTGTGTGTGTGTGTGTGTGTGTGTGTGTGTGTGTGTGTATGTATGTGTACATAGAGGAATCTGGTCCTTTTAATGCTTCTCTTTCTTTTCGTCTTGTGGTTTTCGTCTTAATTCATTATATTACCTTTGCCCACACTGTCAGTCTTGCCTCCTGTCAACACCAGGACCTTTTATTTCTGTGGAGGAAAACCTGGAAACTTTTTCTCGTCCCTACACCTGAGCCATTCACCTCGCTGTCTGAACATTTCTTCCATGTCTTGGCATCTCAGGAAGTTAGCTGTATACTTCACTTTCTTGAAATCGGGGTTAAGTATTTAACAATTTACTTGTCTGTTTTAGCAATGAATGGGGGCCATTCTCCTGTCCCCTCTACAATCAAAGCATTTTCCTCCTCCTCTTTTCTCTCTCTCTCTCTCTCTCTCTCTCTCTCTCTCTCTCTCTCTCTCTCTCTCTCTCTCTCTCTCTCTCTCTCTCTCTCTCTCTCTCTCTCTCTTCCGACTATCACCTCCCTCCCCAACCACCCAGCCATATCCACCCCTCCCCAACCCCAACCATCCCCTCTCCTTCCCATTCCACTAAAGTGCTTGTTGTACCGTTTGTGTTTGTGCATTTCTGTTGTACCTGTTGCCCTGGTTGCGTTGTGTTGTTTGTGATGCTCCTGTTGTACCACTGTTGCCATGCCTTGCAACTGATTTGCACTTTCTGTTGAACTACATCTGTTGTATTGTGTCTGTTGTAATTGTTGAAAGTTTTCTGTTGAACAGTTATTGTTATAATGATTGTAACATCTCTTTTCACCGATTTTGTAGTTGATTGTGGCAAAGATTCTGTCAAACTCTGTCTCTTTTACTTGTCGTCTGTGCTATCTGTTGTACCGTTGTTTTAGTGTGCAGTATTTCCTATATCATCTGTTGTACCGTGGCCTCTGTGTCGTATCTGGTACACTGCTGCTTCTTTTGTACCGTTTTGCCCTAATGTATGGACAATGTTCCTCTTGTACCGTTCCTGTTACTCCCTTTTGGTACCCGTCTTCTGTTGTGCAGTTTGTGGTGCCGTTTGGTCAGTCAGTCTTTAGATAGCGTCAGTTTTCCGCACCGGCGGAGGTAATGACAACAAATGGGATGAGGGTCCGTCACTCACCTCCGGAAAATTAGAAAGGATTGAGACAGCTTCTTGTTTGACCTAATTCCACTTCCGACTTTTATTCTGCTCATTTCGATTACACGTCCAGCTATTGTTTTATATACCCAATGCCAGTTTGGTGTTTGCTTTCACCAGAGACCAGATTTC
Organism: Panulirus ornatus; assembly: GCF_036320965.1. Taxonomy (NCBI): domain Eukaryota; kingdom Metazoa; phylum Arthropoda; class Malacostraca; order Decapoda; family Palinuridae; genus Panulirus; species Panulirus ornatus. The sequence continues at coordinate 24,347,751 of NC_092246.1, read as the reverse complement.
ATATTCGATGTTCACTATGATATACAGTAAAGCTGATCTAGTCAGGCATAACTGCATTACAACATCTCTGTACAATGAAGCTAATCTTCAAAAATTCCTGTGAAAACGTGTCTTAGAATTAGATTTAAAAGGTCACATTTGTCTCACTGTACACGGACGAAGCATGTCTGTAATGGTGAGGGTGAAGGGTACGTGGCTATGGGTAGGTGGAGGCCAGTATAGATGGTACAGTGGATGCAGTATGGGTAGGTGGAGGCCAGTATAGATGGTGCAGTGGATACAGTATGGGTAGGTGGAGGCCAGTATAGATGGTGCAGTATGAAGGAGACAGCCAGGTGGAGACGTCCTGAGTAGTAGCGAGTATCAGTGTGCAGTTGATAACAAGACTGATGATATGTACAAGATACTGACGTTGATAACAAGACTTAGAAAGGTCAAAACGTATGACGTATACGACATATGATATACATAATGTATGTACACTGTAGGTAATACCGAGAAAGTTTAGAGTTCATCAAATGCATTTGATATTATTTTCAGTGGTATTGAGGATTACACAGAAACTTCACATGATTCTGGGTTTAGCTCTGACAACAGATAAGGTGTACGATACAGACGACTGTTAGATTATTGGGATTATAGTTCCCTATACCTTGCAGACGTCCTTGTAACCTGGCATACTTTAGCAACTGCTTTCACGTACATCATGTGAAACACACGAGAGTAATCTCTCTACCCTGACTATTACTACTCTGAGTGGTGAAGTGTGTGAACTGATAAAGGAGAGCTTGAATTCTAATAGGTAAGAAGGTGCATAGAGAAACATCGTCAGGATAACAAAATGAAGTAATATTTGTACAAAGATCGAGGCTGGATAGAAATTTGTGTATGAGCACATTGAAGATTGTCTAATTGAGAACCCTTTCCTGTGGAGTCTCCAAGAGCAAAAGGTAGCGAGTTGCTGGGGGCGCCTCTGAGTAAGATCTTTGAATGGCCGTCTGAGAGATGACCCCAGACGCCAAGTCCTTAAAACTGTTCAGGGATGATGGCCTTAGTCTTGATATCAAAAGCATATTTAAGGCCCACGAGGCTGTTCATGTCTTATCCGGTTGGTTAACAAAGTACTCAGCAGTGTAACGGTGTGTTCATCCACTAGGTGATAAATCAAAGATATGAAAAGATAGTCTGGGATGAGATGCTGTATGTGAGCCTGTTTGGTAGGATTCGCTCAAAGACTTGACATGAGAGAGACAGAGAGAGGTCGAATCTGATGAGAGCCAGGCTTGTGTGTAGGTATGGGGATACTGCGCGTGCAGGCAGGACGGTTTCATTAGTGAAGGCTCACACTGAGTAGCTTAATGATAGGAGACACGACTCAGGATAAGTCAAAACACAACATAGATGACAACATCATCCCTAGGTGTATCCAATTTTGTTATTTCAATTGGAGAAGTTTATATGTCTGGTTGTAAATGTGTATGATAATTTCTTTAAAAAAAGTGAATGTGTTCAGTCTTATAATCGTCATATTAACATTACACATTGAAACGAAGTACATAAGAATCCAATCCTATAAATGTAAATATTCTCATGTTCTTTAAACTTATATAGAACATGGAAATATATTGAATTTGTTTACGAAGTGCTCTCCAATTCTGTAATACAGCTTATGTGATGTTAAATCCATTACAATCGAAATGAGGATCTTATAAACAAATTATTTATTCTCCGAACCCTTTATGAATTCTTTATTCTTACTGACCTTTGAGAAGATTTTATTCCTAACACATCTTGAAAATTTTTTATTTCAATTACCTGTCTCGAATCCCTTTCTCTCAAACTCTGCAAGATCCTTCTCACAGATCCCTGAAGAATTATGTGCACTTTATTTCAAAACGTTTATGAATTCTTCATGTAGAGAAAGCTTAAAAACACATTAGTCTTAGAGTTCGTGATTCTTACGAATCGCTCTGAAATCCTCTGGGAATTAAGTATTTACTGAATACTTTCGAATTCTATGTTCTCAACTCAGAATAAATCAAGCGGTTCTCTCGTGGTTGTTAATGAAACATTAACTGAACCAATACACAACAGCATGGCTCACCGTGGCAACACTGAGTGAGGCCACTGAGTGTTGCTGGATCGCTCATAAACTGTCATTACCCAAAATTGTTCCATGAAACTCCCATAAATGGGATATGGATACAGACGGAAATTGGTGTCTGGTGACCATGTAGCCCATTACTGCATGCTCCCCCTGGCAGGTGAATGAGAATATTTTTTTTTCATTCGTCTGTGAACAGACGCTGATGCCTGTGTGCTCTTTACTGCGCTCGTGTCTGACTGGACTTCACTGTATGTAAACGTATGTATGTGTGTATATATTGACTGTTTCAGTGCGTATGTCTGTAAATGAATGTATATGTGTATGTTTTCCATATGTATGTATTCTTTTAATATTTGTTTCTTTTTCTGTATTACCTGTATGTACTACTGTAGTTCTCTTTTGGTACATTCACGAAATCTTTTTGTATTACCATATGTGGACACACGTGGTTATACACTTACACACGACCATATACTCCTTGACATTTATGACTCACTTGATCTAATATATATATATATATATATATATATATATATATATATATATATATATATATATATATATATATATATATATATATTCTTTTCTTTCAAACTATTCGCCATTTCCCGCATTAGCAAGGTAGCGTTAAGAACAGAGGACTGGGCCTCTGAGGGAATATCCTCACATGGCCCCCTTCTCTGTTCCTTCTTTTGGAAAATTAAAAAAAAACAAGAGGGGAGGATTTCCAGCCCCCCGCTCCCTCCCCTTTTAGTCGCCTTCTACGACACGCAGGGACTACGTGGGAAGTATTCTTTCTCCCCTATCCCCAGGGATAATATATATAGAGATGCTCTGTGGAAGGTATTAAGAATATATGGTGTGGGAGGCAAGTTGTTAGAAGCAGTGAAAAGTTTTTATCGAGGATGTAAGGCATGTGTACGTGTAGGATGAGAGGAAAGTGATTGGTTCTCAGTGAATGTAGGTTTGCGGCAGGGGTGTGTGATGTCTCCATGGTTGTTTAATTTGTTTATGGATGGGGTTGTTAGGGAGGTAAATGCAAGAGTTTTGGAAAGAGGGGCAAGTATGAAGTCTGTTGGGGATGAGAGAGCTTGGGAAGTGAGTCAGTTGTTGTTCGCTGATGATACAGCGCTGGTGGCTGATTCATGTGAGAAACTGCAGAAGCTGGTGACTGAGTTTGGTAAAGTGTGTGAAAGAAAAAAGTTAAGAGTAAATGTGAATAAGAGCAAGGTTATTAGGTACAGTAGGGTTGAGGGTCAAGTCAACTGGGAGGTAAGTTTGAATGGAGAAAAACTGGAGGAAGTAAAGTGTTTTAGATATCTGGGAGTGGATCTGGCAGCGGATGGAACCATGGAAGCGGAAGTGGATCATAGGGTGGGGGAGGGGGCGAAAATTCTGGGAGCCTTGAAGAATGTGTGGAAGTCGAGAACATTATCTCGGAAAGCAAAAATGGGTATGTTTGAAGGAATAGTGATTCCAACAATGCTGCATGGTTGCGAGGCGTGGACTATGGATAGAGTTGTGCGCAGGAGGATGGATGTGCTGGAAATGAGATGTTTGAGGACAATGTGTGGTGTGAGGTGGTTTGATCGAGTAAGTAACGTAAGGGTAAGAGAGATGTGTGGAAATAAAAAGAGCGTGGTTGAGAGAGCAGAAGAGGGTGTTTTGAAATGGTTTGGGCACATGGAGAGAATGAGTGAGGAAAGATTGACCAAGAGGTTATATGTGTCAGAGGTGGAGGGAACGAGAAGTGGGAGACCAAATTGGAGGTGGAAAGATGGAGTGAAAAAGATTTTGTGTGATCGGGGCCTGAACATGCAGGAGGGTGAAAGGAGGGCAAGGAATAGAGTGAATTGGATCGATGTGGTATACCGGGGTTGACGTGCTGTCAGTGAATTGAATCAGGGCATCTGAAGCGTCTGGGGTAAACCATGGAAAGCTGTGTAGGTATGTATATTTGCGTGTGTGGACGTATGTATATACATGTGTATGGGGGTGGGTTGGACCATTTCTTTCGGCTGTTTCCTTGCGCTACCTCGCAAACGCGGGAGACAGCGGCAAAAAAAAAAAAAGAAATATATATATATATATATATATATATATATATATATATATATATATATATATATATATATATATATATATATATATATATATAAAATATATATATATATATATATATATATATATATATATATATATATATATATATATATATATATGTATATATATATATGTAAAATAGAGAGCTTGGGAAGTGAGTCAGTTGTTGTTCGCTGATGATACAGCGCTGGTGGCTGATTCATGTGAGAAACTACAGAAGCTGGTGACTGAGTTTGGTAAAGTGTATGAAAGAAAAAAGTTAAGAGTAAATGTGAATAAGAGCAAGGTTATTAGGTACAGTAGGGTTGAGGGTCAAGTCAACTGGGAGGTGAGTTTGAATGGAGAAAAACTGGAGGAAGTGAAGTGTTTTAGATATCTGGGAGTGGATCTGGCAGCGGATGGAACCATGGAAGCGGAAGTGGATCATAGGGTGGGGGAGGGGGCGAAAATTCTGGGAGCCTTGAAGAATGTGTGGAAGTCGAGAACATTATCTCGGAGAGCAAAAATGGGTATGTTTGAAGGAATAGTGGTTCCAACAATGTTGTATGGTTGCGAGGCGTGGACTATGGATAGAGTTGTGCGCAGGAGGATGGATGTGCTGGAAATGAGATGTTTGAGGACAATGTGTGGTGTGAGGTGGTTTGATTGAGTAAGCAACGTAAGGGTAAGAGAGATGTGTGGAAATAAAAAGAGCGTGGTTGAGAGAGCAGAGGAGGGTGTTTTGAAATGGTTTGGTCACATGGAGAGAATGAGTGAGGAAAGATTGACCAAGAGGATATATGTGTCGGAGGTGGAGGGAACGAGGAGAAGAGGGAGACCAAATTGGAGGTGGAAAGATGGAGTGAAAAAGATTTTGTGTGATCGGGGCCTGAACATGCAGGAGGGTGAAAGGAGGGCAAGGAATAGAGTGAGTTGGAGCGATGTGGTATACCGGGGTTGATGTGCTGTCAGTGGATTGAATCAGGGCATGTGAAGCGTCTTGGGTAAACCACGGAAAGCTGTGTAGGTATGTATATTTGCGTGTGTGGACGTATGTATATACATGTGTATGGGGTGGGTTGGGCCATTTCTTTCGTCTGTTTCCTTGCGCTACCTCGCAAACGCGGGAGACAGCGACAAAGCAAAAAAAAAAAAAAATAAATAAAATAGTAAAACTATTTAAAGTCTATTGCCCCAACCTTCCTGAACGTATACCAGCAGGAACAAGACAGAGGCGAGGGAAAGTACTCACACCAAAGCGACTCTCACAAAATAAGAAAATGATAGACGTCAGTTACAAGAGTTTTAATCACTGCAAGTGATTAACAATCCGACCAGGCAATTAGCGAGATGTGTCACTATTGGTACGTTGAGCATGTGTCTGATCCTTGCCCCGCCCTTCCCTTGATCAGTCAGCTTGTTGATACCAGTCCTTTACGTCCGCTGCTCCACAGATGAAAGGGAGGGAATTACGTATAGGGTCACTGGAGATGGCTGCCCCAGGAAAGTATCTCCAGGTCAAAGGTCAAGAGATTAACTGTGTAGGAGGCTAACGCCACGATGCTGACCCATCGATGCTGATCTGGAAGCCTATTTTTTATTCCTGTTTGTGTGTGTGTGTGTGTGTGTGTGTGTGTGTGTGTGTGTGTGTGTGTGTGTGTGTGTGTCTGTGAGTGTCGGTGTGTGTGTTTGTGTGTCTCTGTGTGTTTTGTGTGCCAGGTGTGTATGGAAGTACACATGACTGGAGCTTGCTTTTGTATAGTTAACATATTAACATGAAAATATTTATCTATTTAACAATGCTATACATAAGAACACCTCTCTATACTCCCATACATACATACGTACTCTGTATATACAGAATGTTCTGTGGTCTGTACTTACAGAACACCTTATGGCCTACACAGACCACTGTAGTCTGTACATAGAGAACATAGGAGTGTATAAACGGTTGGTTTCACATACGGAAATATGAAGAGATGATATCATGAATGCGTCATAAGTTACCACCATGTATACAGATACCACCATGTATATAGATACCACCATGTATATAGATACCACCATGTATACAGATACCACCATGTACATAGATACCACCATGTATATAGATACCACCATGTATACAGATACCACCATGTATACAGATACCACCATGTATACAGATACCACCATGTTTACAGATACCACTATGTATATAGATCCTACCATGTATATAGATGATATATAAAAAGACGAATTAAAGAATAAACATACATAAGAAAGGTTGTTATGTGTGACATGCTCACGTGTGTGTGAGACAGAGCCACACGCACGTTAACCCACGGCCTCACATGACATCAGAAGCACCACGGCCTCACATGACATCAGAAGCACCACGGCCTCACATGACATCAGAAGCACCACGGCCTCACATGACATCAGAAGCACCACGGCCTCACATGACATCAGAAGCACCACGGCCTCACATGACATCAGAAGCACCACGGCCTCACATGACATCAGAAGCACCACGGCCTCACATGACATCAGAAGCACCACGGCCTCACATGACATCAGAAGCACCACGGCCTCACATGACATCAGAAGCACCACGGCCTCACATGACATCAGAAGCACCACGGCCTCACATGACATCAGAAGCACCACGGCCTCACATGACATCAGAAGCACCACGGCCTCACATGAGGGTAATGTGAACTCTTGTGGTAGGCCAACAGGTGCCGTCGCTTGCCACACGATGTCGCTATTTAACGTATTTTGTGGTAGTTCTTCAGTCAGTATTTCCTGTTGTTTCCACGTGACTTGGTTGCTGTCAAGTGAACATAGAGGCTCTCACCATGATGAGACCTGTTACTCCCCAGGTCAGTCCCTAACCCTCTCTCCTCCGGGTTCAGTCTCAACTATCTAATATTTTTAGAATCATTTCCCTCAACATTTCCTCTTATGTTTGCCTGTTCCTGCAGGATCGGCGCTGAGAGTCAGGTATTTGTATTCATGAATGCATACTATATGTACCAGTTCATGGCTTTAATATTTCATGACCCATTCTCATGATATTCACATGAAAAATGAATTAATCTTAGCTATAATTTCTCATGCATATGATCGACATTTCTTTGAATTTTCTTATGAATCTATAATACATGTCAACACTATTTTTTCCAGGAGTTTCTTTGTAATTTGTTCTTATGTCAGTACCTATAATGGAACGTGTTATGAATACTGCAGCTTGTTAGTTACTCTCTAACTGTTTACAATTTAACTTAAACTCATGTAGAGGCCGTATTTGTGAAATGCTTGTGTAGTCTTATAGAGGTCTATGTAGGTATTGTATTATGATCTCTCACATCTGTATGATTTCTGTACGTTGATAATTTGTATCAATATTCACTATATACATTACTACTATATATATATAATCATTTTACCTTATTACTATAACATAAATACTATTAAAGTTATTTAGCCTTATTTTAGTGATATTTCTTCTTTGATTATATGTATTGACTCACAAGGCAGGAACAATAGTAGAAAGCCTTTGTAACTTGCTTATGTAATGTACTTGTTACTTGCTTATCTAATCTTGACAATTACTCTACATTATTTTCTCTTGTTTATACGCTGCAGCTGAGGAAAGTGAGTGTTCCTTCGTGTTGTACCTATTCTGCCTGTCTGTCTGCTTGCCCGTCCCTGTGCTCGTATGTCTGTCTGTCTGCTTGCCCGTCCCTGTGCTCGTATGTCTGTCTGTCTGCTTTCCCGTCCCTGTGTTCGTCTGTCTATTTTTGTTTCTCTCACACCTTTCCCTGACCACCGCTCCACCCACCCACCCACCTCTTCCTGCTCTAACTCTTGTTTATTGATGTATAAGCATGTGTTGCCCCTCCTATATGTACATGCTCTCTCTCTCTCTCTCTCTCTCTCTCTCTCTCTCTCTCTCTCTCTCTCTCTCTCTCTCTCTCTCTCTCTCTCTCTCTCTCTCTCTCTCTCTCTCTCTCTCTCTCTCTCTCTCGGTGTTGTGTCATTGATGTTTACTGTTATATTCTCCTCCTGTTCTAAGTAGCACTTTCAATAAACGTACACATGACACCCTGAAAGATTGCGAACCCCACCTCCACACCCCTAACCTCTACCCCCAACCCAATCGCCCAGCTTGCCTCCCCACCTCACACCTCTGACCCTCCAGTCTAACCCCCTCTCGTAACAACCCAGCACCCCAGCCCCCACCTCACAACCAACCCAGCAGTCTACTGCAGCCCAAGTATTGCAAAATGATCCATTTACGGAAGTCCGGACACTAATGTAAGTAATGATGTGCATAATGTAAATATTAGTATTACCTGGCGAGTGTAAGTTATCAAGCCATACTTCATTCTTGTACGCACACACACACACACACACACACACACACACACACACATTATTGTCACTAAATGGTTGGTGGGAATGTGGACACCAGCGGCAAGATTGCTCAGATAACACTTGAGGGTGTCCATTGTGTTTGTAAACAAATTCTCTTGTTGCACTGTTGGCTTACTAATCTTCAGTTACCACACCTGCCACATGGCACATCCAAGCTTGCTTGAAATTCCCTCTTATTGCAAGTGTTGCATCCAGTCTTTCATCAGTTGGTGTTGTTAATACCACCGACATTATGATAGAGGGATTGGGCCGAACAGTAGTAAGAAATCTCTCATTATCATTATATTTATATATATATATATATATATATATATATATATATATATATATATATATATATATATATATATATACATATATACATAGTATATTTATATATTCCAATGAGTCCACGGGGAAAATGAAACACGATAAGTTCCCAAGTGCACTTTCGTGTCATAATCACATTATCAGGGGAGACTGACTTATATTTCTCTCTTGTGTCTCCCCTGATGATGTGATTATTACACGAAAGTGCACTTGGGAACTTACCGTGTTTCATTTTCCCCGTGTACTCATTGGAATATCTTGATCACGCGCAAAATTGTGATCCTTTCCAATATATATATGTATATATATATATATATATATATATATATATATATATATATATATATATATATATATATATATATATATATATATACCTTCCACAGAGCATCTCTATCAACTCTATCACATGCCTTCTCCAGATCCATAAATGCTACATACAAATCCATTTGCTTTTCCAAGTATTTCTCACATACATTCTTCAAAGCAAACACCTGATCCACACATCCTCTACCACTTCTGAAACCACACTGTTCTTCCCCAATCTGATGCTCTGTACATGCCTTCACCCTCTCAATCAATACCCTCCCATATAATTTACCAGGAATACTCAACAAACTTATACCTCTGTAATTTGAGCACTCACTCTTATCCCCTTTGCCTTTGTACAATGGCACTATGCACGCATTCCGCCAATCCTCAGGCACCGCACCATGAGTCATACATACATTAAATAGCTTTACCAACCAGTCAATAATACAGTCACCCCCTTTTTTAATAAATTCCACTGCAATACCATCCAAACCTGCTGCCTTGCCGGCTTTCATCTTCCGCAAAGCTTTTACTACCTCTTCTCTGTTTACCAAATCATTTTCCCTAACCCTCTCACTTTGCACACCACCTCGACCAAAACACCCTATATCTGCCACTCTATCATCAAACACATTCAACAAACCTTCAAAATACTCACTCCATCTCCTTCTCACATCACCACTACTTGTTATCACCTCCCCATATATGGTGTGGGAGGCAAGTTGTTAGAAGCAGTGAAAAGTTTTTATCGAGGATGTAAGGCATGTGTACGTGTAGGAAGAGAGGAAAGTGATTGGTTCTCAGTGAATGTAGGTTTGCGGCAGGGGTGTGTGATGTCTCCATGGTTGTTTAATTTGTTTATGGATGGGGTTGTTAGGGAGGTGAATGCAAGAGTTTTGGAAGGAGGGGCAAGTATGAAGTCTGTTGGGGATGAGAGAGCTTGGGAAGTGAGTCAGTTGTTGTTCGCTGATGATACAGCGCTGGTGGCTGATTCATGTGAGAAACTGCAGAAGCTGGTGACTGAGTTTGGTAAAGTGTGTGAAAGAAGAAAGTTAAGAGTGAATGTGAATAAGAGCAAGGTTATTAGGTACAGTAGGGTTGAGGGTCAAGTCAATTGGGAGGTAAGTTTGAATGGAGAAAAACTGGAGGAAGTAAAGTGTTTTAGATATCTGTGAGTGGATCTGGCAGCGGATGGAACCATGGAAGCGGAAGTGGATCATAGGGTGGGGGAGGGGGCGAAAATCCTGGGAGCCTTGAAGAATGTGTGGAAGTCGAGAACATTATCTCGGAAAGCAAAAATGGGTATGTTTGAAGGAATAGTGGTTCCAACAATGTTGTATGGTTGCGAGGCGTGGGCTATGGATAGAGTTGTGCGCAGGAGGATGGATGTGCTGGAAATGAGATGTTTGAGGACAATGTGTGGTGTGAGGTGGTTTGATCGAGTAAGTAACGTAAGGGTAAGAGAGATGTGTGGAAATAAAAAGAGCGTGGTTGAGAGAGCAGAAGAGGGTGTTTTGAAATGGTTTGGGCACATGGAGAGAATGAGTGAGGAAAGATTGACCAAGAGGATATATGTGTCGGAGGTGGAGGGAACGAGGAGAAGTGGGAGACCAAATTGGAGGTGGAAAGATGGAGTGAAAAAGATTTTGTGTGATCGGGGCCTGAACATGCAGGAGGGTGAAAGGCGTGCAAGGAATAGAGTGAATTGGAGCGATGTGGTATACCGGGTTTGACGTGCTGTCAGTGGATTGAATCAGGGCATGTGAAGCGTCTGGGGTAAACCATGGAAAGCTGTGTAGGTATGTATATTTGCGTGTGTGGACGTATGTATATACATGTGTATGGGGGTGGGTTGGGCCATTTCTTTCGTCTGTTCCCTTGCGCTACCTCGCAAACGCGGGAAACAGCGACAAAGCAAAATAAAAATATATATATATATATATATATATATATATATATATATATATATATATATATATATATATATATATATACTATTATAGACACATGGAAGTGGACATGGCAGCGAATGAAACCATTGTTGCCGAGGTAGGCCATACGGAGGATGGATGATGAGGAGGAACGTCCTGGTGCATCCAGGAAGATGTGGTAACACGAGAGTGACCACTGTGGTGCTGGATGGCAATGTAGTCCCCTCGCTGGTGGTGTCAGGCGTGGGCAAGGCGTGGGCCCGAGATGATAGTGTATGGAAGAATGTGAATGTGTTGGAAATGTAATAGGTAGACGGACAGATCGATAGATAGATAGATAGAATAGATGGATTGGTATCAAGATAGATATATGGATAGATTGATAGATTCTCATAAAGTGATCGATATATAGACAGATACTGTCTCTCTCTCTCTCTCTCTCTCTCTCTCTCTCTCTCTCTCTCTCTCTCTCTCTCTCTCTCTCTCTCTCTCTCTCTCTCTCTCTCTCTTCTCTCTCTCTCTTTCTCTCTCTCTCGTAGTACCTGCAAGTCGTACTGGGTACTCCTGGCTCCCGCCGAGTCCTTCAGGAGACGATGGGTCTCCTCGTAAGGTCTGAGGATGTGATAAGGTGTCCTACTCAGGTCCTGCCTCGGCTCCCGTCTAGGTCTTAATACTCTGCTTGACCTTTTCTCTGAAGGTTCACTCGACCCGTAACTCAACTAACTTACGGCGAGACTTTCCTCTTCAGTTTTATTTCTGGTACAAACTATGATCAGAACTTTACCTTACGATTGTTGAGCTTTCTTGTTCCTGAGGACCATCGTGCACGTCGCTAGTTAGGACTACCTTTTCAAGATTCATTAACTCGCCTTTCCTGCATGTGTCGCGTGCCACAACTTGGCTGGAGCTGTCATTCCTAAGTCCCTGTTATCCATTTTCTTTTTTGTTGTTGTTTTTGTTGTTGGACTTTAATACTTCATATAAATTCACTAACCACTCTTTATTCTGCTTTCTGAGTTTCATTGTTCTTGATAATTTATTCTAATCTGCACGAGAATTCATACTTCTGTTTCTGTTTTCTTTCTTTCCAATTAAATCCTGCATTATTTTCAGTTCTTTCCTCCCTATAATGTACTCTTGACTTTTTGATTTACAAGTTTGTTCTTCTTGATCATATAACTTGTTACTTTATTGTTCTACCTTGCCATAACGTCTTCTTGAAACTTGTGTAACCTCTACCTCCACTCCTGTAAATATACTTACGATTCTATACGGCATTACCTGTTATTACATGGTATTAAATGGTATTACCTAGTATTATCTGTTATTCCATGATATCAGATGGCATTACCTGGTATTACATGGTATTGTTTGATGTGACTAAAAAGTTGTATTAAGCTTGGGTAATGTTCCTCTAACTAGACTTGGAGGCCTTGTAACTTTTGGTATTTTCTACTACGTAACCTAACCTAACCTAACCTAACCTAACCTTACCTAATCTAACCTAACCTAACCTACCTAACCTAACCTAACCTAACCTAACCTAACCTAACCTAACCTAACCTTGCCTAACCTAACCTAACCTAACCTAACCTAACCTAACCGAACCTAACCTAACCTAACCTAACCTAACCTAACCTTACCTAACCTAACCTAACCTAACCTAACCTAACCTAACCTAACCCAACCTAACCTAACCTAACCTAACCTACATAACTCTACGAACTGTCTTAACCTTATAACTTTCACTTGCTTTCCTTTCCCACAAGGTCAGTTGTTCCTCTTCCTTGAGACTTGATTTTGTTGATCTTGCAAATTCGTCTAACTCTCCCGCACCTTCACTTTAGATTACCTTGACTTCATGTTCCTGACCCTGTGGCTCAGTGTCAGGCCTTCCACACGACGTGTTCAGATCAGGACGTCTGACTGGAGAAAGAAAACTGGGGCGCTGGGGGAGAAGGGTTAAATTCCTGTTTCCTGACGACTTAGTCAAGTGGCTTAATTGCCAGGCAATTGGCGTATTAGCTTCACTTTAACCTCACGTCTTGGAGTCTCTCTCTCTCTCTCTCTCTCTCTCTCTCTCTCTCTCTCTCTCTCTCTCTCTCTCTCTCTCTCTCTCTCTCTCTCTCTCTCTCTCTCTCTCTCTCTCTCTCTCTAGGAGAACTTCATTCTTTTTTATCTAATGCCAGACCACCTGGCTTGGACCTTGGGTCTGTGTAACTCCCTCTCCCTTGCACCCCAAGCTTCTTCTGTTCCTCCGCTCCCTCTAAGCCTCCCACCTCCATTCTCCCTCCATTGCGTCTCTCCTCTCCCAACACGAGCTACACTAACCTCACAGCGCTCTCACAGTGCACGGCCGGAGCAGTCCACCTTCACATCAACACGATAATGTCATCCCTTCTGTTCCTTGATGAGGCCTGGAAATATAAGATGGATGAAAACGTTCAGTTTCAACATCCAGCGTCTCTCAGATTTGTGTGACGTAACGAATTGATTCTGATGAACTTAGTGCTATATATAGACGGAGAGGACGATCACATGCCTTGACAAAACCCGTCTATATGGGTGGAGATCAGTCTAACCTTTAGCATCATTACCATGCTCTCCCTTCTAGTATCTCTAGTCTTAGCAACTCCCCTCCACTATCGCTCATTCTTAAGCGCTCAGAATTTTATTTCATTTTCTTACATCTTGTGTCTTGGTACAAGTCTATTGTTGATCTTCCTTCCTCTGTAACCTGTCATAGTCCTCACAGTTCCTCAACTGTGAACCACCTGACAGTATGGTACAAGTCGTTGCTTATTAAATTTCTTTCCTCCGACATTTTTGCTCCTCTCTAATACAGTTTCCTTTCCCGTCACTCCACCACGCCGGTCTTCCCTTTTTTCCTATCAACAGTGGCGTCTCACACTGAACATATCTGCCTTGTGGATACGGACCTCTTCACCACCTTCAGGGGCCACGGAGGGTGGCAACCTGGTGAACTCAGTAGCGCAAAACCACAGTTTCTGAGTATATCTTGAACGAAATCTTCCTGGCTTCCTACCGACATATTTCATGATTTGATTGATTGATTACAACGTTAACATGTCAGGCATACCCATGTCCTCCACGCTGTCCCGCACACCCCATACTCTGACCTTCACACAGTCTGTCTCAAATGCTGAGGTTGTGTACATATGCCGGTTGTTTATCTTCAGACCGATGATTCCGTATTTACAGGATTCGATTCGTCCCAGCGTGGACTTAATCTCACATATCTGAGATAGCTCTTCTTCCAGTTCTTTTTCAACCAAAGTGGAATTAAAACATATCTATCTTATCAGTTTGCCTGTTATCACCTCACTCCAACAATACCTTTCCATCTGGTGCTTCCCTTTCACTGTTCTACAGGTATCATATAGGCCACTGGTCTCGCAAGCTGCCTACATGTGCCTTATGCTCAGAGACATAAACCAGCAGCATTTGTGACTAGTTGTAAATTCCCGTACTTTCTGTGTGGAAACCAGTCATACGAGGACTGACCGTTATGATGTCTCCTTCTTGCCTAATACAGCGAAGCTTTAGAAGTCTCCTCCTTCTTACGTGTTTTCTTCTTCGTATAATAATTCGAGTACCAAGAGTCAGGTGCAGAAACCCCTAAAGAACTCCAGTTAACTTCCGTTGTTGTTAATTTTGATAAAGTTATTATTCTACCCTTTCAACCGACATGGCTTGATTTATAGATTTATTACAACTACAGTGAATGTATGAAAATATTGTTTTAACAAAGCGCTAAAAAGATTATGTAGCCGATCGCGATGAAATATCAAAATCTTCGATTAGGTGATAAAACCACTGGAATATCAGCATTACTGATACCTGGAATATCAGCATTACTGATACCTGGAATATCAGCATTACTGATACCTGGAATGGAACGTTTCATTGAATCTTGGTTAACTCGGGATTCCTATCATTAAGATAATTGAGTTTAAAACCTTGGAACTACAAAACTAGAGTAGAGATTTCTGTTTTTTCAGTTTTAAATGTATCCGACTTACCACCAGGAATATCACGTTAATGTTGGGTTTAGAGGTTGTGAGGCTGAGTTACTGGAAAGTTGAATGTGAAGTTGGATAGATGGGTGCAGGGAGGGTGCGTGGGTCGGAGGAATTGAAGTTAGTGGCAGATGAAGCAGGTAGAGATTGTGTGCATTAGATATGGATATGTATGTATGGCTGCGTGAGTTAAGTTTGAGTGGTTTGTGGGTTGAATGGGTTGATTGGGTTGAATAGGAGGTTAAAGAATGGATCGTTTGCGTTACAGGGTGAAATTGATGAGGCAGAGTGGGTGTTGGTTACGAATGGGTTGTATGTATTGTGGGGTTGGACAGAGGAGGCGGGGGGGGGGGGGTTCATGGGGTGGTAGAGAGTGTTGGAGTTGTGGCGAATGGGACTGAAGTTCATAGTATGAGGTAGACGAAGGGTTGCTGGAGAGAGGTTAGATTGATCTTGATTGGGTTAAGGGAGTTTGTAGAGGTGTTGAGGTCAACTAGATATGTGTGTGATGATGGGAGTAAGGTTCACTGAGAGTCAGAGTAGTGGAGAGCTGACCTTTGGCGGGAGATAGAATGGGGGGAATGTGTGAAAGTGTAATGGGAGTGAGATGGATAATTGTGAGGTTGTGTTTGGTTGGGTTGGGATGTAGGAATGTGTAAGATAAGATGAGAGAAAAGAGTATATGGTTGACTGGGAAAGAAAGAGATTGAGAATGTGGTTGAGGCGATGTGAAGGCGAAAGTGGAATAGAGAATGTGAGGTTGATCTTCAGTGAGGGGAAAGAAGAGGGAGGAGGATGGGGTTGGGATGGAGGAGGTGAGACATGTTGGAGGAGTAAACCGGAATGGAAGGTTGAGCTGTGACTGTAGGGGTGTGTTGGCCAGGATGAAAGAAGGTGCGTGAGGTGTGGTGGGGAGTGGTGGAAGAGGATTTTAGGAATGGAGTGTTGTAGAAAGGTATGGGGGAAATATTGGGATTAAGGGTTGTGTGTGTGTGTGTGTGTGTGGGAAAGAGATGGAAGAGTATGTACTGAGGTGAGATGGGATGTAGGGAGGGGAGAAGTTGCCGGGTCGAGGATTGTAGAGGACGGTGGAACAGAGGCATGTGAGGGTAATGTTGGGATGGAGGGATGTGGTGGTATGTTATGATGGAGGGTTGTGGGGCATGTTTTAATGGAGGGTTGTGGGGTATGTTATGATGGAAGGTTGTGGGGGTATGTTGGGATGGAGGGATGTAAGGGTATGCTGGGGTGGAGGGATGTCACAGGTGTTGGAAGAGGTTTTGTAGAATTAGGATGTACGTATGGATGAGGAATATGTGGGATGTACATATGGATGAGGAACATGTGGGATGGACGTATAGATGAGGAACATGTGGGATGTACATATGGATGAGGAACATGTGGGATGGACATATGGATGAGGAACATGTGGGATGTTGAATGTGGTATTGAGGTGAGATGGGAGGGGTTGTATCAGTGGATATGGAACTGACACTACAGAACGATAAGATAGCCTCGGGAATACATCATACAAAGTGACAGTTTATATGGAAAAGAACCCGCTTTACATTCATTTTATCTCGAAGATAAGAGGTAAAAAGACTGGAACAGAATATGGAAGGGAGCTAGGAAAGAAAGATTTACATATTCAGCGGTGCCTCTCCCACCCGAGTCTCTCCCGCTGACTCGCAAAACATTTCAGAAGTTGGTGTGCTTGATGTCTGAGGACGACAGGTACTCAGTATGTCCACCAGGGGGGAGGGAGAGTGGAAGGGTCACATGTATGTACCAACACGTATTACCTACATTGCCCAACCGTCCACACACTTGGTGACGTACTGGCGGGAGGTAAACATACCTGCACCTTTACAAGCGTTTGATTGTCATCTCTGGACCCTCTCTAACCCGTGGGCCACACTTCACCTTGTACCAGCCTTTGATCTACATTCCTGATCTTAGGCTTAATTCTTATTTGCTTCTCTGACCTTATATCTTCTTTGGGAGACATGCATCGCTTGCTCCAGCCTTTATTTCACATGAATAGTCCTTTAATGTCCACTTACCCACGTACCTGGTCTCTGCTAGTTCTGTGTTACATATTTGGCCAATTACCAGCCCTTGGCCCACAGATTTGGCCTTTTACCTACGTTGGGTCATACATTTGTCCCATTACCAGTACTGAGTTCATTCTCTTGGAGTTGCACCGGCCCTCTGAATATCCATTTGTCCTTGTGCCATGCCTTGGCTTACACTCATGTATTGCCTTAACCCTTAGTCCATACGTTAGCACTGTACCGGCCTTTGATCCATACATCCAGCACTTCACTGGTAACTGGTCCATACACCTAGCAATGTACCGGTCTTTGATCCGTACATCTGACAATGTACTGGCTCTTGCTCCACACATCTGATACTGTACCGCCTTGGTCCATACATCTGGCACTAAACCGATCCTTAGTACGCACATTCGACCTAATACCAGCTCATCAACTAGACATCTGGTTACAGCAGTTATAAGGCACAGGTAACACGGACTGGCGAGGTAAGGAGGCCGAGATTTTCTGAAGATAACTTGAATTAGACTTTTCGTGCGCCAGGGAACTGGCGGGAGATGAGGCGTCTGGCGGTAGAGAGGCGCTATACAAGGTGAGTTGCTGTGACGTAGGCAGCTATAGAAGGGAGGCTGTGGGACAGACAGGCGTAGGGAGAGGGAGTATAGGGGTAGGGAGATGTAAGGTATGTATTGTAGGGGAGTAAGCAGTTGGATGAAGAATTTTGGGGGAGGGAGTTGTAAGGCCAGGGGGTTATGGGAGTAGGGAGTTGTGGTTGCAGGGAGTTGTGGTGATAGGGAGTTTTAGGAGCAAGGATTTGTGAGGGCAGCAAAGGTTGAAAAGTGAGTTCTAGTGAGGTAAGGAGGCGTGAGGTAGGGAGTATACAGTCCAGGAAATGTTAAATGTTTTATTACAAGTTATTATTATTCTTCGTGTACAACTTTTATAACAACCCTCACTGTCAAAATCTTACATTTTTTGTTTTATTTTTGTATTGTTTTACATATTTGTTGCAATAAGATTTATAACTAACTTTTCCATTGGAATTATTGAAGAACAGCGCTAGCTTGATAATCTTGCTGCATCACATATGAGTTCCTCTGAGAAGGACGATTGACTTTAGTGGCACAGTTTGTTGACACTGGCATTATTTACAAGGCAGGAACCCAGAAGAACCTGTGCATTATTGGAAAACTGTAAATATTGTAGATGTCTCTCCCTTGTGTCTCTTCGTGCATGATCGTAATTCTGATGAATAAATTCATGAAATCATAAAAGAATTCGTGAGCTTCTCTTTGTTGTTTAGTGTTTGTTTAACCTCTTGAGTACAATACGACCCTTGGATATGATAACACAACACTTGAGCAAGACGGTGCGACCCTTGGATGCGACGGTACAGCCCTGAGGTATAATGGCCATGCCTTTGACCTTACCGTTACGGGTCAGGGAAAGGCCACGCCATCATACCCAATGGTCCTGCCGTTGTGCCTAAGGGGTGTAGCCTTACTCAAGGGCCGTACAGTCGTGCTCAAGAGGTTATTTTGTACATAAGGGACTGTGGTTTGAAGAAGAGAAAGAACTGCTTATGGTGTGTTCCTCTTTACCTAAGAAACACCAATTAAAAGATTCGCGGGGAAACTGGATAATGGAAGTGGTTTCAACTATTTCGTCCAGAGGATAGGTCTGCGATGCATGTAACTATTTACTTGTAATTACTTATTGTACTTTAATGGGGTATAGGGACGTTCTACACTCGTGAGGCTATATTTGAAATGTTTCTAGTCACACAACTTTTCAAACCTGCATGCTGTCTGTATTTACAGTTCGATCACTCACAGTATTCTATTTATTCACTACGCATACGCCATACAACTTTCTCTTTTCTAACAACTTTTTGGCTTTATTTCATGATGTAATCACTGGTTGATCTATATTCGCATCTTTCGTAGTGTTTATCGTTGGCATCATCAAAATGATGTAAAATCTTAAAGGTTGTGAATTAGTGCCTCGTGCTCTTCTCTGTTGCAACGTTCTTAATCCTGGTATCATCTTTTCTGCTGCCTCCTGACCTTCTTTATCAATTCTTTTGTGTTTGTTTAACTGCGGTGGCCAATTTTGAGAAGCACATTCTCATATTGTGTTAAAACACAGTGTTGATAGTATGTTGAATAACTCTTTATCTGTGTACGTAAATGCATTTCTCTTGCCTGCAAGAACACAGTTTGTCTCCTTTACAGGTTTAAGATGAGGCAGTGGGACAGGTTAGGCACAAGGTCGACTCCCAAATCTCTGTGACACACAGATTCCTGCAGCTAATCTCATGATTGATGTACATTTCCATCAAGCTCGTCTTTCTCTGTGTTCCACCCTCATTGTTCTGTATGAAATGATAATGCATTTCATCAGTCATGTATCAAATCAACTTTGGAGTTTGTCAAGATCCCCTTGTAAGTTGATACCATCCTCCCCAGTGGGATATTAGGTATAAAAATTGATCTAATCTCAGACCTTCACATGTACACTAAACACTTGAGAGTAAAAAGTTGAAACGTTCTTTTTGTATCCTAATGATAATAATGATCCACAGAATCCGGCAATATAGTATATCACTACAGCAGTGCAGGAGAGGTAACGATGCTGTAGTTCATTAAGGAGACAAAGCATTGCGTGTATTTACCTCGCCAAACCCTGAATTTCGTACAATTCTTGTTTTGTCGTTAACAGGTAATGAACTAACCCCCCCTCCCACCTCCGATCCACCTAACCTTTCCTGCACAAAACAGCAACTCTGCTGCTCCCCCCCCATCCCCCCCACCCACCCCCAAGCCCAGGACAGATTAACCCCACACACCATCCACAGCTCCTCCCCTTCCCCTACCACCACACATAAACAGCCCCATTCCCGTTTTCTTGCGCTCTCTCTCTCTCTCTCTCTCTCTCTCTCTCTCTCTCTCTCTCTCTCTCTCTCTCTCTCTCACCACCACCCACCCACCAGCCTTCTTGTCACCGAAAAAAGAAAAATCTTTTAATATCTACGATCGTAGCCTGGGCTCGTTTGATGTCTAAGATCGGAGGCTGAGCTCGGTTCATTCTAAAGATCGGAGGCTGAGCTCGTTGGGTTCATAAGATCGGAGGCTGAGCTCGTATGATATCTGAGATCGCCAGCTGAGCTCGATTTTTCCTTTTCTTCCTGTGCTGGGGGAAACCTGGTTATTTACTTTAGCCTGTGCAGAATATATGAATATATTGATATTGTGCTTATGTGAGGAGGGGGAGTCTTTCTCTATGTGTGGAGGAAGTCTTTTTCACTGTGTGGAGGAGGAAGTCTTTCTCTGTCTATCCTATTTCGAGACGCTCTCGTCGTCACCGATACAAAATCTTTTCACTAAAAAATAAAACAAAACTTCGATGTGCTTAACAGAAATCTCCCATTAGAATCCAAAATTTGCATGTGGCAGTCATGGACCTGGAGACAACGTATGATAGGGTTGAGAGCGATGCATCGTGAGAGTTGTGAATATTTGACCTGGAGGAAAAGCCACTAGAAGCAGTACTGAGTTTTTTGGCAAGAGAGTAAGGTATGTGTGCGAGTAAGAGGAGAGGAGGGTGAGTTGCTCCACGTGAAGGTGGACTTGCATCATCAGAGGTGTGTGATTATTTGATCTGTTTCTGGATGGGGTGGCGAGGGAGATGAATGCGAGGGTCTAGGGGAGATGGGCGGGTCAGCAGTCTGCCGTGGGTGGGGTGGTTCTGGGAGATGAGTCAGCTGCTGGTAGACTCGAGTGAGACCCCTGCAGAAGCTGGTGTCTGAGTTTGACTCAGGAGTGTATGACACGAGAAAGTTAAGAGTTAATGTGAATAACTTAGCGTTATCAGGTTTAGCAGGGGAGAGTCACAGACTGGTTGGAGCTGCAGTTGGAATGGAGAGAACTTGGAGGAAAATGAGTGTTTATATACGTAGGAGGCGACACGGCAGCGGATGAAACCATGGGAGCTGAAGCCTGGGGTGAGCAAAAGGGCCGAGATAGTGTGTGTGTGTATGTGTGTGTGTGTGTGTGTGTGTGTGTGTGTGTATGTGTGTGTGTGTGTGTGTGTGTGTGTGTGTGTGTGGGTGTGTGTGTGTGTGTGTGTGTGTGTGTGTGTGTGTGTGTGTGTGTCCGCATGTAGAAGTAGGACTATTGTATGCAGCTTGAGTGTGCATTTGTGTAACTTGCTGTGAATTTCTACATACTTCAGAGCAGACTCAGACGGGGGACTTATGTACTTTGTTTCCACCATGTATTTCTGTCGCAGCAAATCGTCGTGAGTGATACGGTTGTGTAACTCCTTGATGTTCTCCATGGAAAACGGTCTCTGGGAATACTAAACATAAATAATTCACAAGATAAGAATGTTCTAGCTGGATATTCCCACTGCATTGCCGGGGAAATTGGTACAGTTTTCGTGTACACAAAGTGTCTCGAAATTTCCGACACATGTACTCAAAAATAAATGAAATCTCGCCCTACCGCTTGGACGCGGGAAACGGAATTTTCTCAAGTAATGAAGAAAAATAAAAAAGCTTGTGCTGTGCCTTCCATCACTGTGTGCTCCTTACCCTTGCTCTCTAGGGCAGGGCAGAAGGGGAGGCGGGGAGCAAATTATGGTTCATTTTGTGGTTGTGGGAAGAGGTTGTGAGTGGGGTGATGGGCGTGGCACGGACGACTTGGGACGAAAGGCCGTCGCGGAGCAGACCAGCGAGGGATGAAGAATGGAAGGAACTGTTGGACAAAAACAGACATGCAATACCCGTGCGAACACACAACTAGGTCAGAAGTTTTCGTCGTATGTTTTGGTGACGTTGGGCAACAGATGAGGTATGTCTGGCTGGGTGCCACTAACCATATTGTTGCAGAATGAAGAGAAGTTGAATTTTCCCTCGACACACTACAGCGTTTCATGACTCTGGGTTACTGGTTCATGACACTTGGGTACTGGTACATGACACTGGTTACTGGTTCATGAGACTGAGTTACTGGTTCATGACACTGGGTTACTGGTTCATGACACTGGGTTACTGGTTCACGACATTGGGTTACTGGTTCATGACACTGAGTTACTGGTTCATGAGACTGAGTTACTGGTTCATGACACTGGTTACTGGTTCATGACTCTGGGTTACTGGTTCATGACACTGGTTACTGGTTCATGAGACTGAGTTACTGGTTCATGACACTGGGTTACTGGTTCACGACATTGGGTTACTGGTTCATGACACTGAGTTACTGGTTCATGACACTGAGTTACTGGTTCATGACACTGGTTACTGGTTCATGACTCTGGGTTACTGGTTCATGACTCTGGGTTACTGGTTCATGACACTGGGTTACTGGTTCATGACTCTGGGTTACTGGTTCATGACACTGGGTTACTGGTACATGACACTGGTTACTGGTTCATGAGACTGAGTTACTGGTTCATGACACTGGGTTACTGGTTCACGACATTGGGTTACTGGTTCATGACACTGAGTTACTGGTTCATGACACTGAGTTACTGGTTCATGACACTGGTTACTGGTTCATGACTCTGGGTTACTGGTTCATGACTCTTGGGTACTGGTACATGACACTGGTTACTGGTTCATGAGACTGAGTTACTGGTTCATGACACTGGGTTACTGGTTCACGACATTGGGTTACTGGTTCATGACACTGAGTTACTGGTTCATGACACTGAGTTACTGGTTCATGACACTGGGAAGAGGTCATTACATTGATACCATTACACTGTGTACAGTGTGTGTGTATGTGTGTGCGTGTGTTTGTGTGTGTGTGTTTAATCCAAACATATGTGTGACTGAATATTTCCTGTGTTCACTAGTATGGAGTCTGCCGGTGTACATATTGAATGGGACATGTTCACATAGGTTCAGAATCGTAATATTCTTTTGTGAACATTTGTATGTTCATCTTTTCATATCCAGTCTCGAATATATGTATATATATATATATATATATATATATATATATATATATATATATATATATATATATATATATATATATATATATATATATATATATATATATATTCCTATGAGTCCACGAGGAAAATGAAACACGAAAAGTTCCCAAGTGCACTTTCGTGTAATAATCACATCATCAGGGGAGACGCAAGAGAGGAATATAACAGTCAGTTGATATACATCGAAGAGACGAAGCTAGGACGCCATTTGGTAAACATGTGATTGTCCAAAACATGTTTTGGACAATCACATGTTTACCAAATGGCGTCCTATATATATATATATATATATATATATATATATATATATATATATATATATTTCTCGCCTCATCGTCAGCTCACAGATGTAATGTCGTCCTCCATCAAGGAGCCATGTACATGTCGAGCCCTGGTGAAGCCAGACACGGCGCCCTTGTGCCCCTGGCTGGCACCCAGTCATGGACTCTGTTCCACCAGCTTGCCGACCCTAACACCCTGACTGACGCCACGACTCACCCGACGACTAACGGGTCTCAGGTTCGCATCCCAGCGAGAAAAGAATGATGCCAGTGTCCTCAGTTGTCCCGGGATTTTACCACTTAAGAGGAATGATGCTAGTGTCTTCAGCTAGTGTTGTTGTCCCAGGATGTTAGGCAAGAGGCAATTGGGACAAGATATCCCAACTATTGTGGGCCTCAGATGAATGTTGAGATCTTGCTTTAGTTTTTTCTTTCCGTAATTATCCCAAACCCGACCCATACTCCTCTCTCTCTCTCTCTCTCTCTCTCTCTCTCTCTCTCTCTCTCTCTCTCTCTCTCTCTCTCTCTCTCTCTCTCTCTCTCTCTCTCTCAGATGCAGCACACACTCCCAAAGTAATCCCAACTCTCCCAGGGCCAACCAACTTCTCTAGGCCCATCCCAACTCTCTCAGACCCACCCTAATTCTTCCACACTCATCCACACCCTCTCACCACAGCCCAAGTGCTCCCACACCTACCCCCAACCCTCCATCCCATGAATCCCCTCCACTATCCACTCCCCCTTTATCCTTAGCCACAGTATGCCTTCTCACATCCTTTACATCCCTTTTATGCCTGCATTCCATTCATTACACCAGGTAAGTGATCAGGAGTAAAGTGTATGAGAAGATGTAGAGGAACACATTATGAGAGGCTGTCAGTACTTTACTTAGTTCGCAAATAATCAAGTATGATATTCACGAAGATGATAATAATAACCATGAGAGGAAGATGAAGAAGAAGCAAAAGAAAAGGATGATGCCAATGAAGAACATAGTCACCACAGAAGAAATGTAAACACAGATCAGGATCAAGGAAATACTGATCAAACACTGTGATCCTTTCACAGTCATTGACACATTCCCAGCTAAACCTTCCACACTCATTGAAATTCATAGTTCATCATTCAATGTACAGATGAATGAATTTACGAAGAATCAAGATGTAAGTCGTTGTCATGAGATGTACTGATGTGTATAAGGAAGAATGAAGATGTTTGGTTCATGACATCATTAACTAATTATCTCTGAATCTGTAACCGTTGCGTTACGTCTCTGCTACAGCAGGAAAGCCGGAGACAAAGCCTCGTGGTCCGGATGATGAAGTAAACATCGCCAGCACCAGTGACCACTGCGTCTCCCGGGATGCAGCGAGGTCACGACACGTCTCACACACATACCCTCTTCATACAGTATAGTGTTGGTACGTCCCTGTTTACAAGCTTCCAAAGTTCAAGATACGTACGTACGTACTATTCAAGCGAGGATAGTGATGTGATCAAATTAGTCCTCATTCTAAAGTCATTAAGCCAAATTGGTATCGGAAAAAATATCATTGCAGAACGAACAGGAAAGAGAGCAGGACTCCCAGGTATTGGTGTGTGTTAAGCCGGTATAGGTTCAGGTAATAAAGCCATTTGTCAGCCCACACTCCCAGGAGACTCCAGATCCATTGGTACCATCCAGTCTTGCTTTGACCCAATTAAGACTCTGTTAGATGGTACAGCTTCTATCTGGGCCGCGCGAGGCCTTCTCGCCCTGAAAGAAGGGAGAACATTGAAGCGATCACGTGTCACACCCTTATAGAGCGCCCTGGATCCTGCGATAAAATCAGATTAGAAACTGATCATCAAACAGGTAATCTAAGCGAAAGTTGTTAATGCCTCGAGTGGAAGTTTTTACAATATGTCTCCTTGTTCAGGAAATGATTCTCATCAGTTTGTATAAGAAGAGAATTAGTCAAGTGATCATCATCAGATTCCTCCATCGCCATCAAGTAAGTAGATGTTCACATGAGGGTGAGTGTAGCAGTTGTTCATGTGTCACGTTATGGTTAACCAGCTTCCTGGGATCAACACAGCTGCTACACTCCTGCAGACGACACTGTTAGTGACAGCAAATCTATACTGCAAGTTGGTCAACCAGAACATTACAGTGCTTCCCCAAGCCTCTCCATCCGCCTCCCCCTTCCCCACCTCCTTCAACCATTTTACTCTCCCCCAGTCTGTCCCTCCCCTCCACCCATGCCTCCTTCCTTCCCTCCCATTCCCCCTAGTCTTCCCTTCCCCTCTCCAGTTTTCACAAGGCAACAGGAATAATCTGCTCCGAGCACAAGTCACGTAGTCTGTATCGACGCGTTGATTGATATCTCTTGACCTGCCCCCACCAGAGGGATGCTGGTGGGGGCACGAAGAGAGGGAGACGCAAAATATGAAGCAGCAGTCGGTCACAACAGCCGAGGACCAGTGATCTACAGGGCCATCCTTTGCTCTCTCTCTCTCTCTCTCTCTCTCTCTCTCTCTCTCTCTCTCTCTCTCTCTCTCTCTCTCTCTCTCTCTCTCTCTCTCTCTCTCTCTCTCTCTTTCCTTGAGTGTAAATTAGAAAAAAAATCATTAGTTATGCCTAGTGGTTTGTTAATGAGTGTTGCACCTGCTACTGTAAGTGTTGCACCTGCCACTACAAGTGTTGCACGTTGCTGTTATTAACATACTCAGAGAGAGAAATAAATATGCCGATGCTTTTGATGTACGTAGGTATGATTGTGTTTCATCAGTTTAGAGGAACTATGAAATATGTTTCCTTTGATATCATACACCCTCGTTATGGGGTGGGGGGGGGGCAGGGTTTTGATTACTTCTGTAATTTGAGAAGAGACGAGCCATGTGACCTTTGGTCATAGGTCACCGTAAACTGATTTTTGAGATATTAATGATTTTTCTCGTTTGATTACTGATGTCATTAGTCTACTTCAATACTGTTTTTTTTTTTAAGTGAGAAACAAGAAAATGGATTTTGTCTTTTCTTTCAGCAACTTAGAATAAGAAGCACAAGACAGAAGTATTCAGGAAGGTACTGAACAAGTGTTCACTATATAAACCCAAGCAATCAGGTTGTGGAGAATATGGACCACAGCCTCAAACAACTTGATTAAACAGTGGAGCAATAACGAAACTTAGTCAGACGAGCCTCCAAAATGAGCTCAGGAAGATGAACGGTAAAATGGAACGAAGTTTATGAGTTAAGATCAGACACGAGAAAAATGATAACGACAAATATACAGAAAAATATAACACAACAATAGCCAGTGGCACCAGCCCCAGCACCTCCACATGATGTGGATGAGAGTATCACACAGACGATGGAAGATGAGCTGCTTCTGATAAGACAAGAGAAAGGCAACTGAATATAATGTCTTAGACATGAGTGTAGAACATCTGTTCCTCAGACATGAGTGTAGAACATCTGTTCCTCAGACATGAGTGTAGAACATCTGTTCCTCAGACATGAGTGTAGAACATCTGTTCCTCAGACATGAGTGTAGAACATCTGTTCCTCAGACATGAGTGTAGAACATCTGTTCCTCAGACATGAGTGTAGAACATCTGTTCCTCAGACATGAGTGTAGAACATCAGTTCCTTAGACATGAGTGTAGAACATCTGTTCTTGACTTCTCTGCAATATTGGCTTGGGCGTTACTAGAGGTGAGTGTAGAGGGTGATGGTACGTAAGGAAGGACCATGGGAGAACCATCAGAGAGAAGGACTTGATACAGTGAGAACGAAGAATTAGAAGGAGAGAGAGAGAGTCTTGCTCCTGCCAGACCATCATGGTAGTGTGTGCAGCTGTTCACATGGCCTTACTGTAGACATTTAGCCCAACAAGAACCGGCGCTGGATATTTATGTAGCGAATACTTCAGCTACAGACGAGGTTATTGGCTGAGATTTGTAATAACATCCATAACAGAAGATGTTGTAGTGTGATATGTACTTGTTGTGATTTATTTGTATGGTTGTGTATTTGTGAAAAAAGTAAATTGCTTACCATATCTCACTCGTGTGGAGTTCTGTGTTTGATGTATTAAGAATGTATGATATATGTAAACACACAAACATTCCCACATTTACATATTCAATCACGTACCTTCACACCAATACATTAATACTACCATACTTACACAGACATGGACACAAACACACACGCACACACACACACACTCACACACACACACACACACACACACACACACACACTACACACACACACACTCACACTACACACACACACAACACACACACACACACACACATACACACACACACACACATACACACACACACACACATACACACATACACACACACACACACACACACACACACACATACACACACACACACATACACACATACACACATCACACACACACACACACACACACACACACACACACACACACACACACACACACACACACACACACACACACACACACACACACACACACACACACACACACACACACACACAAGAAAAGTTGAGCGTAATAAAATATATCTTGCACAAAGGTTCGTCAAATGCAACTAATTTCGTGATTCTAAAAGCAAGAATTAATTAAATTTGCGAAGAAAAGTTGCTTTCCGAATATTCAATTAATTCGTCGCTCTTTATGTGTAAATTCCCAGAGATGTCATACTACAACATTGAATATTACTTCAAAAGATTGGAAAAGAATATTGATAAATGAAGATATCAAGTGAAGAAAAATGAAACAAAATGAAAATGAAACAAACTGACGAATGGAATGTGAAACAGTAGCCTCCCCCCCCCCCCTCTCTCTCTCTCTCTCTCTCTCTCTCTCTCTCTCTCTCTCTCTCTCTCTCTCCTTCCCCCCCCCCCCCCCCCCCTCCTACCCCCGTGTGGTAGCTGGGTACACTAGCCACTCTGCTGTACGGCAGCATAGCTGTGTGGTTAGTGTACTCAGTTACCACACAAATGGTACGAGGTTCGAATCTTTGCTGTTGGAGGGATTTATGTGCTCTGTGTACCAGTGCTTCATCTGCACTGTAAATATATATATATATATATATATATATATATATATATATATATATATATATATATATATATATATATATATATGCATTTCAGTAGCGGCGTTATGGTTAGCGTTGGGTTCGATCCCCAGCGTGGGCAGGCAGCATATCCAGGTGTTCATACTTCGTGTGGACGGTGGGTTGAGGGTAAAGCACCACATCTGTGAGCGGCCTAGCCAGCTTACAGCTCGTAACTCTGGTCAAGTTAACCCAGAAGCGTGTGTGGCCAGGGACATGGTCCTCGCTGACAGCCCACTGAGCCGACCAAGTGGCAGTACGCCGTAGGGAAGGTGTGTTGTACGCCGTAGGGAAGGTGTGTCGTACGCCGTAGGGATGGTATGCTGTACGCCGTAGGGAGGGTGTGCTGTACGCCGTAGGGAGGGTGTGCTGTACGCCGTAGGGAGGGTGTGCTGTACCGCGACTGGAGAACACTGGGACTGAAATAGTTGACTCCGAAATGGTTCATGGATGGAAGATGTCTGTCTCCCTGACTGCGGAGGAGACGGTACATCTGGAAATTCTTTACTCCCTCCTACAGGTTCAGTCAGGAAGTGACGTCAACGAGATGTCTTCCCGCTGTAATCCAAGATGTGTGGAAACCCTCGAGCGATCGAGATCATCCGATCATTCATGTAAAAGATTTGGTTCACTTCATTTCGTGTATCATGTTGAAGCGACTCACAGTTACCATATCACGGTGAGCGACGAATCAGGTTAATAAAGCTTTGCCTTCTAACTGCAATAATAGATACCTTCAGAATGATGTAACATTCGTAGATTCTTTAGAAAATATCAAAACATCACTATTTTCTACATAACGTATGTCAGTAGAACATCATCACACAAGACAGATATGAAAGAGTGAGGACGTTTACCCTACTCGCCTCAGACCTCCTGTAAATGTAAACAAGCCTCGAGACGTTTATAAAGAACTCGTAAAAGATGTGTGGGGCGTGGGGCCAACTTACCCTTTCTTACTCATATAATGGAGGTAACTTTTGTGTCAATGAAAGACTTTTTTGTGAGTGGGGGAGAAAGGTGGGTGGGGGAAGAGAGGCGTGAAGAAGTGTATGAGGTAAAAGGGTCAGATGTTTGTGGAGGCAGAGAGGTCAGGTGTGTTCGAGGACAGAGGGTCAGATGTTTGTGGCCCCTGTAGAGCAGGTGTAGCTCCTATGGAGCAGGTATGGTTCTTTGGGGCAAGTGTAGCTTCTGTGGAGCAGGTGTGCCTCTTTTGGAGCCTTGTCAGAGAGACCTGTGTGTAGTTCAGTACAATTTACCTGTCTCATTTCTTAAGAATATGCTCAACATTTGCTGTCTTCCACTACTTTCGCAACTTGCCCTCCGACAGCACCATCTTAAACACTTTAACGTGCCTGTCATATGTATTACCTACACACATTTTCAGCACATACGGAGAAACGTCATCACGACATAAGCCTTAAATGGGTCAAGGGCCCTCAGCAGTCTGTTCATGTAGAAATTTCTATACTTTCGAAGACTTCCTCCCCATTCCATGTGGCTGTTGCTGGTGCTGCAATGTCTTCTACTGTGAATACACATGATAACTTGTCCTTCACCTCCTTACATATCTTAACATCATCCTCTGCAACTCTTTCCTCTGAATTCCTTAGCCTGATGACTGCACTTCAACTGATAATTTGCTCCTAATGAGTTTAAGGGAAAGTTTTGGATCATCTGCTGCCAAGTCCACAATCAAAGTTTCTCTGTTTCTTCTTTCTTATTCTGCCCAACTTTGTCCAGGTCTGTGCCTCTCACTAGCTGTGGTGCCATCTGTACCATTTCCACATTCCACTCTTAAACTCTCGCTTTCTGACGTCTTATATTGAGCTACACCCGCCTCACCTCTCTCTTTCCTAACCTTCCTTCTGTAATTATAGCTTAAGGTCCCCATGTTCCTGCTCCATCGTAAGTTTCATAGAACCTTCCATGACAGTGACCTGTATTATACCTGCAGAAATACATTTTCCAATTTATGTTTCGTGAAATTCTTTAGTTCTGTATGTGTATGACTCATAAACTCAAAAACACTGAACATATTTTCAATGAACTTTTTAAAAAGTTAACATTTACTGGAGAAACGTACCATTAATATTAGAGATTCCTACCACCCCTGCCACTCTCTCTCTCTCTCTCTCTCTCTCTCTCTCTCTCTCTCTCTCTCTCTCTCTCTCTCTCTCTCTCTCTCTCTCTCTCTCTCTCTCTCTAGCCATTCTACAGCCGCTACAGGATGACGTAGGTGAAGGTAAGGTGCCCCAAGCTGGCTGCTCAATAGTTGGATCTGTCCATTTGTGTTTCTTTGTTAGTTAAGGTTAGAAGGTAGCATCAGGTCGTGGCACAGGTCATGCCCCAGGCAGGTCGTGGCACAGGTCATGCCCCAGGCAGATCATGGGTAAGTTGTGTCGTGCAGTAGGTTATATCAAGGTCGTACTGTATGATATGGATGCGTCCTTAGGCAAGTCGGAGGCTAGGATGCGAGTAGCACCTACAGGTCACAAGACAGGTCACAAAGGACGTCACCGGATGGCTCACAGGGAAGGTCAGCAGGGAGGTTACTTGACATTCCTAGAAAGTTCTGTCATTAATGTTGCAGACATACATGAGTGTCTGTCTTGATGTTCTCTGAAGAGGCTGGTTTCTGGGGTTTATAGATGTTCTCTTAGGGTAAAGAATATTTTCTGAGGGTTATAGTGTTCTCCAGGAGTCAAAGTTATTTTCTTTGTTTGTCCAGAGAGAGAGAGAGACAGACAGAGAGAGAGACTGTCTTTGTTTATCAAAGTTTGAGGGTTTCTGCTGATCTGGTTTAAGAATTCGTACTGCGAGGATGGTGAGTCTTTTCTACGGAGTAAAGGGACTGTGTGGGAGCCAAGGTTGTTCTCTTCCACCTAAGGCTATTTTCCAGAGGGCTGGTGTTCTGTGGAAGGTGAAGAAAAAATTAAGTGAGGATGACGAGGTTATGAGGACAGAACAAAGTGAGGAGGACAGACTGCTAAGGTAGACATGGCTCCCGTGAAGCAGTGTGCGAGCCACAGTCCTGACCAAGAATACAAACATAAATATACCTCAAAATATGGCATCCCACCGACTCTCTTATGACGCAGTGGCTCTGGGAAGGATCTAACGTGGCGTTAAATGACGCAATATTTAACACTAGAACTTTCCCAAATATCCAGAATATAGAGTATTCCGCCGAGTATCTAACACCAGCAGGTATACCAACAATATTTAGAATATCTGAAAACATTCAGTTCCGATATCATAAAGGACATCTCACAATATGTAGGATATTTTGTAGCATTTAGAATATCATGATGTCCAGAATATGTGACAAAATCCAAATGTGTGCAGACTGATGTTGTCAGGGAAGACTGAAATGTGAGATGAATATTGGACTTCATCCGATACTTGTGTGTGTGTGTGTGTGTGTGTGTGTGTGTGTGTGTGTGTGTGTGTGTGTGCTTGTGTCTCACGTGAGGAGGGGAAGGGAGAGAGGGTGTGAAGAGGGAGGGAGAGGAGTGACTCACAAGTTGAGGTGAGAGGAGTGATGGAGGGAGTGCGTGTGTAGGGAAAGGGATGAAGAGGGAAGTAGACGCGGAGGAGTATGTTTGGGTAGTAGGTGGGATGTGTGGTGAGTGGGTGGGTAAATGTGTAGGGGGGGTGGGGTATGTACAGAAGAGTCGGGTGAATTTGTGAGGGTGGAGGAGAGGTCATTTGAGGCAGGGGAGGATGGTTGGGGTAGCTAGCTGGAATGGCATCAGGAGAGCTTGATTATTCTCTTGTAGCTCAGCTGCTGGATCTTTACAAGTTCCAGACCAGAGGAGGGGAGGAATTCCCTGTTCTAGACCAGAAAATGGGAGGGATTCCATGTTCCACACCAGAAGAGGGGAGGAATTCCATGTTATTGATCAGAAAAGGGGATGGATCCCACGGTCTAGACCAGAGGAGGGGGATGTATCCCATGTTCCAGATCAGAGGAGGGGACGAATTCCATGTTTCAGACCAGAGGAGAGGAGGGGTTCCATATTCCAGACTAGAAGAGGGAACGGATTCCATGTTTCAGATCACAGGGAGGAGGGACTCCATGTTCCAGACTAGGCGGAAGGGGGGCTCTATGTTCCAGACCAGAAGAAGGGGTTTCTGCGCTCCAGATCCATGGGGATGATACTGGAACACACCTGAAAAACACCATTCTAATTGGCAATTAGAGAGAGGGGAAAAACTAGCTTTAACAATAAAAGTTGGAGAGAGTATCTCACACGCTCGATTAAATCTGGTATTACCCTATACTAACCTTCCACGCCTGTGTCACCCTCTGCCATGTAAATAGGGTTTCCTCGAGCCCTTGACATTCCCGTGCTGTTAATGTGCAGGTGAACTGGTCTCCTCTGGTCACAGATCACTGGCTTTTGTTGTGGAGTAAAAATATATCTCAGAGTTTTCCCGTCTTAGAGAAAAATCTCTCTCTCTCTCTCTCTCTCTCTCTCTCTCTCTCTCTCTCTCTCTCTCTCTCTCTCTCTCTCTCTCTCTCTCTCTCTCTCTCTCTCTCTCTCTCTCTCTCTCTCTCTCTCTCTCTCTCTCTCTCTCTCTCTCTCTCTCTGTCTCTCTCTCTCTCTCTCTCTCTCTCTCTCTCTCTCTCTCTGAATAATACATTCATCCAAAGACTGAAACTATTTAAAGAAACATTAAAGAAGACTGAGTCAATGTGATTTGGGGAGGATGGGCAATAAACAGTCTTCACATATACATTATTGAAATCGTTCACTGTGGTTGGGATGGAAGTGTTCTCGTTGTGGTTAAATCAATGTCTTAGGCTGATAAATATCTTAGGTTAGATAAGTGAACTAAGTTAACTCAATGTCTTACGATAAATCAGAGTTGAATCCCTGAGGTATGTGTGCCTACATGGTGACCAGATATGGATATCATGGGTGTGTGTTCGTGTGTTGGTTGCCATGATGTGTGCCTACATGGTGACCAGATATGGATATCATGGGTGTGTGTTCGTGTGTTGGTTGCCATGATGTAATGACATGTCAGGTACAGTTACCTAACCATGCTCTAATTTTGTTGTTAATCCTAAAACCACAGTCATTTAGATAGACATTTTCAGTCTCTGCCCAGTCGTACATAGAGTGAAGATCTTCACCTATATCTTATAACATTCTGTTACATTTCTCTTTATATTGAGGGTAATATGATCTTAAGAGATGATATGATTGTAGTGGTATTATGGTCCTAGGGGTAATATAGTCTTAGAAAGGAATGGGCAAAGAAAAAGAAAGAGTAAAATCTCAAGATTACACACCTGAACTGGTGGAAGGGCTCGTACCTCCCTGTAAAGGCGAGGGTCTTGACGTGTGGCAAGGGCGCCGTTACCTGCCTGCAGACGAGGGACTGTTGGCCAGGAGTCTACTGACTCATGTGCAACTGTAAGTCTTGCTGTATGTGACAATTACGTCACTGACCCATCTTGAGACGAGGGATCTTTGACGAGGACTCGACCAACCCATCTTGAGACGAGGGGTACTACCCCAACTTGAGACTAAGTATTGCCATATTTGACAAAGTTATCGCTGACTTAGATTCAGACGAGCTACCGTGGAGTCGTGTAGTGATGACACTTAAATATCGACCTTGAGGGTTAGGGACTTAAAGCATATCTTTTTTTGTCGCGTGAAATTATTCTTGTTAATCATGACGAGATGTTTAAGATATATTGTGTGAGATACAACTTTGTAAACGTTGTGAAGTGGTTAAGGCAGACGAGGTGTTAAGACAGTCAGGATGTTGTCTTATGTGGTCGAGGGATGAGTGATGATGACGAGGATGACTAACACGAGATGTGGTCATGCCTTGTGTCAGGCTCACCTGCTCCTGTGTTCTCATATGACCTCAGCGACCGAGTGTGATCATCGTAATAAACTTGGTACGAAAGAATCTTTCCTCACGAGGTCAGAGGTCAAGCACTTTACCTTGTGACGCCTTGGGTCAAGCACTTAAATTTGTCACATGAGAGGTCAAGCACATTACCTTGTGAGGTTATCTTGTAAGGTCAGATATCAAGCATCTTACTTGATGAGGTCACTGGTTAAACTTTTTATTTTGAGATCAGAGGTCAAGCACCTTACCATGTGAGGTCAGGGATGAAGCATCTTATGTTGTAAGGTCGAAGGTCAAGTACCTCCTCACCTTGTGAGATCAAGAATCAAACACATTATCTTGAGCGGTCAGAAGACAAGCGCCTTTCCTTGCGTGTATCATATTTTTCGATGGGATAAGGGAATCCTTATTGTGATAATGTGATTACTTCTATGTCTGGATATGTCCCATTATTACATTTGTCTAGGTCTTCCCCCCCCCCCTGCCCTGCCCTGCCTTCCCCATAGGAAGAAGGAATTAGAAACCTCATATTCATTTCGTTGAGAAATATGAACCGAATAACTGAACTATCGTCATGGGAAAAACCACTTTTTTTTTCGTTTCTGACGTACGTAGTATACGTGTGGCAACGTAGTTAACAAAGACAATGTATTGAAGAAATGTTCTTCTTTAAGAGATTATCTTATAAGCTTAGTAATGTGTTTCGTGACCATTCTTACTGGAGAAGTTTCTTTTGTATTTTAAATGTATCATTAAGTTATGTAAATTGTTGTGGGTTTGAGAAGTTATTTGTTTCTGTGGCTGGACCTTATTCTCTTTAACGATCAGAAGGAGAGAGAGAGAGAGAGAGAGAGAGAGAGAGAGAGAGAGAGAGAGAGAGAGAGAGAGAGAGAGAGGACAATGAAACAAAAACAGACAGACAGAGACACTGATGGGTTCCTGTCATAACAGGGCAACCCCCCCCCCCCCCATCCCTCTGCCGCTGTTTTTGCCATCATTTACCGCGATAATTAAGGCCATCAACTTGACAATCTTCTCTAAGTATATTAAAGAAAAATAACTCTAAAGGCGATCTAATTAAAATATTTTCCCCTGGCCGCCTTCTGTAATACTCTCAAGCGTCGTGGCTCCACACATGCCGGTCATTATGACAACAATTGTTTTACCTTAACGATAACTCTGGAATGAGGAGTGCAATATTTTTGTTGTTATTGTGGGTGGCCGGGCGGTGAGATAAGACTGGGGAGCGGGGTGTGAGCGGGAGGGGAGAGGAAGGAAGGGTGGGAGACGAACCTCTGGTGGCGGGAGATGGATGGACCTGTGGTGGTGGGAGAGGAGGGAGGGGGTGCGAGAGGGAGGGCCATGTGGTAGAGAGAGAGAGAGGAAGGTTGGGGTAGGAGGGGAACCTCTGGCCGTGGAGGACGAGGGAGGGGCTGGAAGAGGGAGGGACTTGTGGTGGTGGGAGAGGAGGGAGGTGGGAGAGGGGTGAGAGTGGTAGTCAGGGAGAGATACCACGTTGCCAACACAATAAAACTCATTCTTGAAGAGAAAAATAAACTCTAATTTTTCGAACTCCGGTTATCTGGAACTCCAGTATTTCATACTGCCACGGTAACCTCCTCCCCAGCGGCCGTAATGGTATGGAAAGTTGTTATCAGAACCTTTGGCCAATACGCTAATACAAAACGCATCCAATTTCACGCAAGAAACCTTGGCATTTACTTTATCCGATACTTCTAGTGGGAGGCAACGGATGGAGAGGTGCAGCTCTCACTAGCGAGGACAACAGCTGCAACGGGATGGAGAGGAGAGGGAGGGAAGGAGGGAGGGAATGGAGAGGAAGAAAGGGAGATGAAAAAGGGAGGTATGGTAATGGAAAAGGTTAGGAAGGAAAGAGAGAATAGGGATGAAAAAGGAAAGTGCAATGATGGACAGGGAAAGAAGACAACGGAAACGGGAATGAGGATAGAAATGGGGAATTAAGTGAGAAAGGAAGGGAGGGTGTTGGAAAGGGAGGGAGAGTGATGGAGAAGGCGGGAGGGTGATGGAGACTGGGGGAATTAATAGAAATTTTTCAGAAGTGGAATTTGTTTATCAGTGAACAATCTCTAGTGAGAGAAAATTATATGCAAAATGAATTTATGTATTTAAAAGATCCATAATTGATGTGCGGCCGTGACGATCTATGAACAAAACTGGTGGATGTTACATAATGTATCATGTGTACAGCGACCACCTTGCTCTACAGCGACCACCTTGCTCTACAGCGAGCACCTTGCTCACACACACACTGCACCACGTAGTCTGAGACATATAGGAATATCTTAACCGCAATAGATAAGTATAATGAATGAGTAACATGAAGAATGAATAATAATCTGTCGAAATACAGTGGACGGAGTCACTGATAGTATTCAAATTAATTTTGTTGTTAACTAGTATGTTGTTCTCCTGGGCCATGTTGTTCATGACGCACCCCTGGGCCGCCTGGGGTCGACCCTGCATAGGTTCGAATCCTGGTCGCGGTAGTCGATTTGTCGTCAACCCAGCCGTTCCTCCTCCTGTAGGAGTTGGTCGATGATTGGGTAACCGGCTTAGCATAGGATATATATATATATGTATATATATATATATATATATATATATATATATATATATATATATATATATATATATGTGTGTGTGTGTGTGTGTGTGTGTGTGTGTGTGCGTAGCTGTCCGCCGTTTCCCGCGTTAGCGAGGTAGATCTAGGAAGAAACGCCGCATTCCCTCACATCGTCTCCAGCCCTGGTGTGTAATGTATCGAACCCGCATC
This sequence comes from Panulirus ornatus, assembly GCF_036320965.1. Classification (NCBI taxonomy): domain Eukaryota; kingdom Metazoa; phylum Arthropoda; class Malacostraca; order Decapoda; family Palinuridae; genus Panulirus; species Panulirus ornatus. The sequence goes on along the minus strand of NC_092246.1, from coordinate 24,310,403 downwards.
CTCCTATGCACAACCAGGTCCCACAGACCTTTTCATGGTCTTCCTCGGCCGCTTCAGTCCATTGTTATCACGTCGCTCACTATATATCACATCGTATCAATTCACTCTATCCCATGCATGCTTTTTATCCTCCTAAGGAATTAGTCTTGATTAAGGCATTCAATTACCCATGACGTCTAAGCCACCAGAGTAATAAAAATCATACATATTAAAATTCATTAATGTGTCTCAGAGATACAGGCTCTCTCTCTCTCTCTCTCTCTCTCTCTCTCTCTCTCTCTCTCTCTCTCTCTCTCTCTCTCTCTCTCTCTCTCTCTCTCTCTCTCCACAGTGTATGATTTTACAGTTTATATGATGTATGACTACAGTTTGCATAATGTATGACTACAGTGTGCATGATGTATGACTACAGTGTGCATGATGTATGACTACAGTGTGCATAATGTATGACTACAGTGTGCATAATGTATGACTCCACATTTGGTAGAATTAAACTACATCATGTGAATTGATGGGACGTCTTACGATGCTTTCAGTTAGATCAAACACACAGGGTAATTAGTAAAGATAATTACATTATACCATTATATGTTGGATTACTTTATGTAATCTGAGCAATATGGTTGGTATGCTGTCCTTCTGCAGAGAACACAAATACAATTACAAAAGATTTGTTTTCATAATTTCTGAAGAAAGACTACATAGTAGTCATGTATTCCATTATGACAGGATACATCGGACACAGAAAGACTACATAGTAGTCATGTATTCCATTATGGCAGGATACATCGGACACAGAAAGAGAAAAACAGTTGGAGAGCAGACTCATGGAGAAGATATTGAAACAGATGCATGAAGAACAGACACATGGAGAATAGATAATCAAGAGACACATATAGAGGAGACATTCAAACAGACACGTGGAGAACAGGCACACGAAGAACATGAAGTGGGGAATAGCTAGGCAAACAGACGCATGACAAATAGGAAACTAAACAAATGGATGGGGAACAGACTCCCAAACAGAAACATAGGAAGCAGACATCCAAACAGATACATGTAAAACAGAAATCCAATAAGACGTATCGGAAACAGACACACAGACAGTTAGAAAAAGACACCAAATGTCATCATATTGTATTGTCTATATTTCTGTAGTTTTCTTTAAGCACACACACACACACACACACACACACACACACACACACACACACACACACACATACACACACACACACACACACACACACACACACATACACACACACACACACACACACACACACACACACACACACACACACACATACACACACACACACACACACACACACACACACACACACACACACACACACCTCTTACTTAACTCGGACTTAGCAAGCAAAATTTCTCCGCATAGGGGTGAAAAGTAGGGTATTTTTCAGTGGTAATGATAACCACAATGAATTACGTTTATGTAACTTCCTATTGTTTATTATGACCTGTTTTTATTGTGCGGGAGGGAGTTCTATATCTTTGAAGTTCCATTTCTTGAACTTTCTATGCTATCAAACAGCTTTTTGAATTCCTGTGTGTTGTCCATACTCACAGTTTCATTGATCAATCTGTTCACTTCATCCACAACTCTCACACCATGTAAGTGCTTTGCATCTTTTATCACAAGTTTCTACCTAAATATCACGTTATATCTTCTTGGTTTATCTTTGCAACTTTCCAAGTACTGTCCATACTTTGCATCATCAAAGTAGTCTGAGAAGTTTTGATCAAGTCATTTCTTACTTTTCTCTTGTTTGGTGGACGATTCTATGGCCTGCAAACTTTGGTCATAACTCGGCTTTCTTATTCCTGGTATTGTACTTGTTGTCATCATTGGAACCTTCTTTATCAATTCTTTGTGTTTCTTGAAGTGCTCAGACCAAACATGAGAAGCAGATGTTAACTCTGGCTTAAAATAGCATGTGGAGGACTTGTTGACTATTTCCCTGTTCATTTACTTGAATGTAGTTGTGATGTTTGTCAGCAGACAGTTGTCCCTTGTACGCTTCCCGTAACGAATTGTACTAACTGCTAGTTAATTCCATCTGACCGCTTCTTCATCCAGGCTCACATTGAAGTGTTTTGTCTGTGTACATTGAGAAAAAGAAAAAAAAGATTTAGAAACTAAACAAAGTTCAGCTTGTCATCAATAGTTACATTTGCTTATCATTGTATTAATTCATCTAAATATATTAAACGCTTCTCTCAGAAAGAGTAATAGTTTTTTAAGAATAGTTACATTAGTAATTTACAGTAACAAAATATATTTCTATTGAGTTGGCATAGATTTATGATAGTTTGAAATATACTTATTTCGTACCCTAAGAATATCATCATTCTCATACTGAAATGATACATTATATTCATCACCCACAACATTAGCATCACATTAACTACAAGTATGATCTTACCGTCACCTCGGTAACTCGATGTAGGTAGAGGAACTGGAAGAGGAGAACATGGCCATAGTAACCAGAACGTACATTCAAAGAAATGGAACTGAAAGATAGAAGACAAAGAAATGGAACACAAGAGAAACTAGAAAACTCAGTTAAAGAAATATGGTGAAAGAAGACAAAAACCAGCGATTGGAGGGAATGAAATGGTAGACGTGGAGAGAGAGAGAGAGAGTCGGAGAACATAGATAAAGCTAAAAAGAAGAACGTGGAAAGAAGCAGAGATGACTGAAGACAGAGGAGAGAACAGGAGAAATGATGAAAAGATAACAGAGAAGTAAGGATATAAATGGAAGAGAGACACATGGAAGGAGAGAGAGAGAGAGAGAGAGAGAGAGAGAGAGAGAGAGGGAAATGGAAAAAGGAGATAAACACAGTGTTGTTCACTGCAGTCTCCCTGACGACTCATATCATAAGGAAGTCATATGTTGCTCACGTTTAATAGAGTTCCTTTCCTCTCCTGGCGCTCTCTGTCTGCACCAACACACACACACACACACACACACACACACACACACACGCACACACGCACGATACATACCACATAACCATGACCAGGTGAAGGTCTGGTCGAGTTTGTCGACCAGAATCACGGTTTAAAGGCCGTGTTCGACAGCGGACTTAAACAACCGGCTCAAACTTTATACACTACGGACGTCCCAGAACCCCTACACGGACACAGTGATAACGGACAGCACGTACAACACTCGCTATGGACGCACTGATTGACTGGCACTCGAGGAATGTCCTTGACTGAAGATATGAAACATCGCTATAACTTGTCATTCAAGGATTGAACTCGAGATGGCCACTCGCTGCGCCTGGTTGGTCCACTCAACTAATGTATCTAAATGTAGCGTTGCTCACTTTAAGATGGCGCTCATAAAAAAACAAAAAAAAAAAAATTAAAACGTTTTGCTCAAGCGGCATGTTACAAAACCTGCCCCTGGAGCACGACCTTTAAATGTGACATTGAGAGAGTCACTCAGTTAACCAGACCAGATACATGGTCGGCCACATACACGCACTGCCACCAACTCTCACACGATGTAAACCAACGTGTGCCGTTCTCCACTGTACCCACGCACTCTGACGACAACATACTCAGACAACAACAACCTCAGGTGAGAGCGTATTCAGACAACAACGCACTCGCATCATATCGCACTCAAGCCATGGATCAATTTAGCAACTCGACATTTTTCCACTTGTGTGGGTGTGACGTCACACACTCTTGATGACTGCAACTTGTGAGTTGGATTCCATGTTAACATCAGCTGTGCCCGCCCAGGAAAACGACAGAATCCCTCATATTTTCCACCTTATTTCTGGTTAATTTTTTCATCGATTCCTAATAGATTTCCAGATAATTCCCACTCCATTCCTTGTGGAATTTTTTATTAATTCTTAGGTCATGTCCGGACCAGCTCCGAGCTAGAAAGATATATCGTATCTCATTCCTTGATATCATCGTAGGTTATGTTCTCTGCCCAACTGGTGGCTGATTCCTGGCCATTTATGTGACCGTTTCACACGTATTACCTTACCAGCTTCACCTGCTGGTGTGTGGGTGATATATCGGGTCATGTCTACGTTGTTCTCCATTAGACTCTTGACTGAATCAGTTTCTGATACAGTGATTCCTGATTCTCAAACTGATTCATGATCAGCGAGGAATAAAACGCTATCTCGGAGCCACCTGTGGTCTGGTCTGTCCCACGTCTGGAATCCATTCATGATCAAATCCTGGACACAGTCACAATTTTGAAGGAATTCCTGATACAGTTGAACACAGTCCCATGTTTTTAAGTAACTGCTAATACATCAGTCGACCATTGACAGTTCTAAACCAAGTCCTGATGCAGTACAGAACACACCAGTGATTTTCAAACCAGTTTTTGTAACAGTATGGCACACATTACCAGTTTTCTAATATATATATATATATATATATATATATATATATATATATATATATATATATATATATATATATATATATATACAGTGCAAAACACATTCTTAATTTATCCACCAATTTCCGAGTCATTCTTGCCTCCCACTGTGCGGCTCCCTCCCCCCCAGACCTCTGGTCACTCTGACAGTCGACTGGTTATATTTGATGAGGTTACCTCCTGATCTCTCTCTCTCTCTCTCTCTCTCTCTCTCCATTGTATTCATTACATTCAACATACACCCACGATGTATCAGCCATCAGCTGGGCTGGGGTGATTGGAAATAACACGTAACTTAACATAGATGTTCAACTTGATATAAGCAGCACAATGTTCTGGCTATAACATTCGTACATACAACATATTGTTACCTGCTTCAGTTCCCATTATGAACAGGGACTCCCTCCACGTGGCAGCTGATTATCACACAGTGTTTTTCATAACCTAACTCGTTCGTCATATGTTCTTATTTACCTTATTGCATGATGTGGTTTTCGTCAATTTCCGTCGTCAAACTTCCAGGCACTCCGCTTACTCGTGCTTACTGTACAGCTGTTTGGTGACCTGCCTGGAGGAGGTCGCTGTCTCCATCATGTGCCAGTCTGTGTCTGCAGGCGCCCGGGTCTCGGGCGACGCGACGCCAGGAGATAGTTCAACTATATTTCTTGTTAGTTCGTGATGATGCGGACAGCCTAGCACAACAGGCTTCCATCATGAACTGTTGACTCCAGTAACTACGTACTGATGATTAACTGCAATGGAAAATGACGTAAATAAAAGTCAAAATAATAATTACAGTCTGTCGATGGCGTTCGTTCTCACTGTAAACCAACATGGTTGGTAGTGACACTACCCACATGACGTAACTTCCTATTTAGATATTATCTACATCATAGATCATGGAGGTGGCCAATCAAAGTCTCATCCCAGAGCGAGGTTTATCTTATCATGTTCTTCAGGTGGAGAAGCGCTCCATGCAAACTTTCCTTCCCTTTGATTAACATCCTCGTCTGGTAAGAGCCATGCCTCAGGTCCGGGCTACCTGCCGCCTGGGTCTGGTGGAATCAAGGCTCATGTGTTTCCGGTTCTCCTGGATGGATAGGGCGGGAGGAGAGACGGACAAGGAGAAGGGAGAAGAAAGAAGGGGACGGGAAAACCTGGGAAGGAAGTGGAGATGGAGGAAGAGGAAGAAGAAGAATGAAGATGACAATACAGAGAGGGAAGATAGGAAGAGAGGGTGGTGGAATGAATTATAGCGGAAGAAAGCAAATGACAGCAAGAGAAACAGAAATGAATGGAAAGGAAGACGAAGAGCTGGAACGGAATGGGAGGAAGACGACGAGGAGGAAGGGAAGCAAAGGCAGGACAAGAATAAGGGAAGGAACTGAGAACATTGGAAATGCTCGAGAAATGAATTTGCGAAATATGCAAGTGAGACTACAGGAGAGGAATGTGAGAGTCACTGGGTGTGCAGGGGAGGATCATGCGCATAACTGGGTGTGCAGGGGAGCATCGTGAAAGACAGCGTGTACACAGGGAAGATCGAAATGACCTTCTCTCGATGGTGTAATATTTGATGGAGGCGAAGAGAATATTCTCAGCCACCACTACGGAAGGAAAGGTTCAGAACCTGACGCCATCAGCGCGCACACTGCCACCCCACCTTCCCATCATGCCTTTACCACACCCCCACCACATCCCATCACTTCCCTCCATACCCCTCCTCATCCCCTACCAACCCATTTCCCCCTAGAACGGCCCCAGCCAACCCTCGCCACCAACACTCACGATGAATGCGGTGGAGATGCGGTGTTGGCGGTGGTGATCCTGCCGGTATGTTGATCCTGAAGCCTCCTGGGGAAAACATCCTCGTCTCTCTGTAGGTTTGGATGGTACTAGGGAGTCCTCTTGACTCCCTCTAGAGAACAGGGTTGGGTATAATGGCCTCCTCATGCTACATATGATGCCCTGATGGATGTAACTGCTTGATGATATATCGACGACCATCCCATTTGTCTCAGCTTTGACAACAGCTCTCCCAGCTGCATCACCCTTCATAACACCCTCAACAACCTCCGGAAGTGGACGTGACCATCAACCTCATTAAGATCTGTAGTCACGCACATCAGCCTGGCTTCCAACCCTGGCCCAGCCTCTCCTCGGTGTCACTCTCGAAGGAACGAGTCAGCATCATCATCAATAACATCTGCACAACTTTCGTTCTCTCCCAGCCATGTGGGACTCCCCTCCCTCGTGGTGTTTCTTACCCACCACACAACAGTAGCTACCATAACTCTTGCTGTAAAAGGTATTCGCTGTTAGCGTCGGTCCCTCTTACATTACTTATCAAAAGGCGCTTTTATCCTCCCGATTCTCTCCAGCCATCAACTACATTTCATCCAACAGTTGAGGAGGAAGCTGCTGCACCACTTTCCATACCGTCACCTCCTGCCATCAGAGACCTTGCTCCCCGGGTTGTAGATGGGCATCGAACCCTCGTGACTCGCACTGTTCATACCGCTCCCACAATTGTCCCATCGTTACTACAATGAATATCAGTGATCACTATACACTAGACTAATAACCATCTCTTTTATATCAGCTTAAAGGATTTCTGTCAAGCTGCCGTTCTCATTTACCAACTGTGTAGAATCAAAAGTATATTTCCAGGTTTGTTGTTATTGTTATAACTACAGAGATATGTACACCAGGGGAGGCGTTCATGTTGGCCCCTGCGTCACGCTCGAGCTTCATCCTGATGAGCACTGTAACCTGGGTGGCCTGGGGGAGGGGGGGGGGGGGTACTGCAGCGTCAGCAACAGGTGGCGTAATGTTAGCGTACCAGCACCTGCTTAGGGGAGGGGGAGGGAGGGGTTTCCCAGGGGAGGGATAAGTAACGGGGGACAAAAGAACTCTGAAAGGGAAATGATATATATATATATATATATATATATATATATATATATATATATATATATATATATATATAAATATTTTTTTTTTTTCATACGATTCGCCATTTCCCGCATTTGCGGGGTAGCATTAAGAACAGAGGACTGGGCCTTAGAGGGAAAATCCTCACCTGGCCCCCTTCTCTGTTCCTTCTTTTGGAAAATTAAAAAAAAAACGAGAGGGGAGGATTTCCAGCCACCCGCTCCCTCCCCTTTTAGTCGCCTTCTACGACACGCAGGGAATACGTGGGAAGTATTCTTTCTCCCCTATCCCCAGGGATAATATATATATATATATATATATATATATATATATATATATATATATATATATATATATATATATCGCTGCTGGGATAAGGCTTTGTGTCTGTGTGGATGTTTGTTTGAATTTCGGTGTTGCAGGGAGGAACAAACCGAGTCTAACTGGGTGAAGCATTTTCGACTGATACAAGAGAACAACTATTGGATTTACAGCTCGGGAGAAAAAACTGGGCTTGAGGGATATTGGCAGGCTGTGTGGAGCGGACAGTGGACGGCTGGCCTCACACAGGAGAAAACCTAACTTCTATTTCACACACACACACACACACACACACACTCACACACACACACACACACACACACACACACACACACACACACACACATAGAGGGAGGGGCTTTGATATTTGTGTGTGTGTGTGTGTGTGTGTGTGTGTGTGTCTGATGATTGTTTACTGTGCTGTGCAGCCAGCTCAAGCTGCAGCCTCCTGGTGCAGCCAGCTCAAGCTGCAGCCTCCTGGTGCAGCCAGCTCAAGCTGCAGCCTCCTGGTGCAGCGGCCCTAACAGGCTGTGGGCTGGGCGGAGCTTCACACAGTAGCAGTCGTGGGCAATCGCCTCCTGCTGTAGCAGCCCTGGCTAACTGTGGGCTGACTGGTGGTGCTAGCAACCCTCACCGGCCAGAGGCTGTCATTATCAGCACAGCTCATGATTTACAGCTTCAGTGATGCTAACTTTATTCTGCAGGTGAATACTTTCATCCTGTAAATGATTTCTGTTTGTGTCTCATCTCTACATTCTCCCCTGAGAGACATTCTCCCCCGGGAGGCGTAACCTCCCCTGGAAGACATACTGGACTCCGTCGTACCGGACTCCCTCATATTAGGCGCCTCATACTGGACTCCTCCTTACTGGACTCCTTCGCCCTGAAAACACTTTTGCTCGACTCCCTCATACTAGACTCCCTCATACTAGACTCCCTCATACTAGACTCCCTCATACTATATTTTCTCCTACTAATAATTCTTGGCAAATGGTTCATTCTTGAGTGTGAGGAGACGGTCGGTCAGGAGACACGTTGTGAGTAGAGCAAGACAGTGGTGTGAGGACCAGCAGCTACGTAGTGGTGTGAGGACCGGCAGCTACGTAGTGGTGTGAGGACCAGCAGCTACGTAGTGGTGTGAGGACCGGCAGCTACGTAGTGGTGTGAGGACCAGCAGCTACGTGGTGGTGTCATATTACCAGTGTGTCAGGAATCTGGGATATTTCTGAAGTAATGTCGCCTTTGTTCTTGTGTCATGATGATGTCTACGACTACATGACTACGGCAAACTACAAATTTTGTCAAGTATTTTCCTCGGAAAGAAATGTTATGTATTACAGTGGATGATGGTGATATTACAGTGGATGATGATGATATTACAGTGGATGATGATGATATTACAGTGGATGATGATATTACAGTGGATGATGGTGATATTACAGTGGATGATGATGATATTACAGTGGATGATGATGATATTACAGTGGATGATGATGATATTACAGTGGATGATGATGATATTACAGTGGATGATGATGATATTACAGTGGATGATGATGATAATATGCAAAGTTTCATGTAAGAAGTTTGATGATAGTTTAGAGACTCCCTGATTGCATGAAATCTGCATATACATATGTGTTAGTGAATTACTTTTCACGCAGGAGAAGAGAAACATGAAGTATTAAGAAATAACATGTCCACCCCAGTAAGACCTGAGCTTCAACAATGAAAGTTTAGAATAAGCTTAAATTTCGCGCGAGAAATTTATGAAAGGTTATTGTTTTAGCGGAACGCAAGACACTTTGATATTACATTCCGTAAACTTTACACACACACAGACACAGACAGACAGACAGACAGACACACACACACACACACACACACACACACACACACACATGTCATATCTAAACATATATTTTTTCTTTCAAATGTTTATGTTTGTGCTTATGTTTTTGTGTACATGTGTGTGTGTGTGTGTGTGTGTGTGTGAGTGTGTTGTACGGGCAGTGATGTACCCACGGCCTATGTCCTTATATATCTTTATACAAAGAAAAACACCATTTTGCTTCGTTTCTTTTTTCTTCCATTTCCTTCCCACCCAAGCTTCATCATCTCAGCCACTCTTGGTCTCGCTCTCGACCATTATAGTTGAGGTCAGAGGTCAGGATATTTTGGGATATGTTGAACCTGGCCCGCCGTAAGGATCATGTCAAAGGTCACAGTATCGTGGGTGTACTGAAGGGCAGTTTGACCTGAACATTGTGAACGTTCATGCTGCAGATATTGTCTTTCTCTTTTTTCTTTGTTACAAAGAAAATTATTTTGTTCAGAAATTCTTTCCATGTCAGCAGTGGGTGGCAGCCGCCCACCCCCTCACCTCCGTATCCTTCACCACCCCAGAACCGCCTCACAGCAATACACTAACTACCCAACTGCCAACACAACACAATTTTTCCACAAAACTAAAAGACCAGCTGGAGTTTTCCCGCGAGTTTCTAACGGAAGTTTTTGAGGGAGGAAGACAAGTCCCCACACGGGAAATGGTAAGTCAGAAGGGCGCTTTGCCCAGTCACTGAAATCGAGTGATGGACTTTATGAGGTAGGGGGAGGAGAGAGGCTGCTCCTACTGCACTATAAGCGGACTCATCATACCTCACCCCCCCCCCCCCCCGCAACACTGGTCAGGCGAGTACAACACTCGCCTGGCCTGAAAAACCTCCCTCCCCCCACCCCCCTCACCCCTCACCTCTAGTTGATCTAGAGAGGATATTGACTCAAGAAGTTTTAAGCGAAGCAATAGCCATGTGATCAACAACCGTACTGTTAATCTGAATAGCTCTCTCTCTCTCTCTCTCTCTCTCTCTCTCTCTCTCTCTCTATATATATATATATATATATATATATATATATATATATATATATATATATATATATATATATATATTGGAAAGGATCACAATTTTGCGAGTGATCAAGATATTCCTATGAGTCCACGGGGAAAATGAAACACGATAAGTTCCCAAACTTATCGTGTTTCATTTTCCCCGTGGACTCATACATATATATGTGTGTGTGTGTGTGTGTGTGTGTGTGTGTGTGTGTGTGTGTGTACACTTGTATGTACAGTAATTGTAATACATTTATCTCCAGCCAGTCATTAAGGTCGTTAACCTCAGGTTAGAACCAATAACTGGACACAACATGAATAACTTTTTCAGATGTTCGAGACAACCCGATCATAGCTACTGGGTGTGTGGCCCTCCCTGCTCACGTCATGAATCATCAAATCAAATTATGTAAAATGGAAAATGAAACTTCCTGTAGTGATGTGAAGCCACGTGTTGGCACACTGCAGGGAAGCCACGTGTTGGCACACGGCAGGGAAGCCACGTGTTGGCACACTGCAGGAAAGCCACGTGTTGGCACACTGCAGGGAAGCCACGTGTTGGCACACGGCAGGGAAGCCACGTGTTGGCACACGGCAGGGAAGCCACGTGTTGGCACACTGCAGGGAAGCCACGTGTTGGCACACTGCAGGGAAGCCACGTGTTGGCACACGGCAGGGAAGCCACGTGTTGGCACACTGCAGGAAAGCCACGTGTTGGCACACTGCAGGGAAGCCACGTGTTGGCACACTGCAGGGAAGCCACGTGTTGGCACACTGCAGGGAAGCCACGTGTTGGCACGCGGCAGGGAAGCCACGTGTTGGCACACGGCAGGGAAGCCACGTGTTGGCACACGGTAGGGAAGCCACGTGTTGGCACACTGCAGGGAAGCCACGTGTTGGCACACTGCAGGGAAGCCACGTGTTGGCACACTGCAGGGAAGCCACGTGTTGGCACACGGCAGGGTAGCCACGTGTTGGCACACGGCAGGGAAGCCACGTGTTGGCACACTGCAGGGAAGCCACGTGTTGGCACACGGCAGGGTAGCCACGTGTTGCCGGTGTTGTGGTAATGATATATTGTGTACATGTAAATTTAAGGATCAGAGGGAAGATACGAGCCAGCGTCACGGAACAGGTGTTTGTTGAGCAGGGGTCTGGACACCTGCTAGCACATCTGTGTTGGTGATGATACCAGGTGTGTCTGGCATCTGTGGCAAGCAACTCTCTCTCTCTCTCTCTCTCTCTCTCTCTCTCTCTCTCTCTCTCTCTCTCTCTCTCTCTCTCTCTCTCTCTCTCTCTCTCTCTCCAGCATTAGCATCTCCAGGTGTCGGGTGGAGTCGTGTGTGATGGGCAGTTGTTCCCTGGTAGTGACAGCAGCGTCCCGCCCGCCACCTGCAGTTAGGTTTCGACCCGTCGGCTGGGAGGTGCTGGTGAGCGGCAGACAACTGAGTTGTCGATTCAGCTTCGTCTTTGGTATCAGCTGTGAATAATTTATCAATCTTCGATGATCTATAAAGTTTTCTAACTGGTATTTGGCCATTATGTCCTTGACCAAAATACTGGATCTCCTACACTGAACACTTCCAGTAGTCATATGACCGCCTACGATCACACACACACACACACACACACACACACACACACACACACACACACACACACACACACACACACACACATACACACACGCACACACACACACGCACACACATACACACACATACACACACACATACACACACACATACACACACACATACACACACACACACACACACACACACACACACATACACACACACACACACACACACACACACACACACATACACACACACATACACACACACACACACACACACACGCACACACACACACGACAGTTCCAAGCGCCTCTCAGTCTCCGGCCCTCGAGGGTTTCCAATTACTTCCATCAGAGCAGAGAGACTTTAGGTGGCCCTCCCACCAGCGTGTCCAAGTCTTCTCCAACACGCCCGTAATGAACCCATCTCTCTCTGGACAGACAAACGAGTCTGAAGTATTCCCCAGGTCCAACGAGACGACCAAAGTCCATTATTGGTGCAAGACTGACAGCATATCTGTCAGACCCACGGGAACAAATCTCTCCTTAAGATTCTCTTTAATGACCTGTTCTCACGATAGAGGCTGACGTGTTCTGCCCCAGCGATGGAACACGTTCACGCGGGATCCAGAAAGATTTGCCAAATTAAAGATTTTTCACGAGGTGACCCTTTACGTCTCATCAAGGATCTGAGCCATGATAACCGGCGTCTTCCCCTGTCCACTCGGCTCCAGCAGGAACCCCTTCAAGATTTTCTATCCAGCATTAATAATGACCATCAGGGAACATCTGCTCCGACCAGGGAGCTCCGCTGACAGCCTGAAGGGCTTCCTCATATTGTTTAAACTCCTGCTGATTGGCCGGAACTCACAAGGGAGATGCTTGGATATCTGATCCAACATTTGAGTGTAGTTTCACCAAGTAGACTACATTCAGACGTGGTGTGTGGCGGTCTGGTAACAATATCACATCACATCTTTCTACAGTTTAGGTAAACAAGACTTTCTTAATATATCTTACGGTTGTTGACGTATGCTTTTAAACACTCATAAGGACCTCTAAGGCACTTATAAGCACCTACGAGCTATATCATACTCTCATGATCACATTAATTTTTCATAATGACAACACATGTAATCACTTTCAGATTCTGACATGACTCATGCAACATCAACACTTACAGACATTACTACGGGTCTGCACCACTCACAACACCTCACAAGTGTTCACCAAGTGCTGGAGGAGAACCATTCTTCTAAACCCGGCCACCCTGGAGCTGAGCCACGTCCCAGACATTCCTTGTGTGATTGCCAAGACGTCTTCCCGGCAAACCTCTGAATTTTAAGACGTTCTGGGCGTCCGGCCGACAAGGGTGAACGCCGCTGGGGAGTGGTGTGGGAGGGGAAAGTGAGGGAGATGGTAACAGAGGGTATGAAGAGGAAGAGGTGAAAGGAACAGAGAGAGAGAGAGAGAGAGAGAGAGAGAGAGAGAGAGAGAGAGAGAGAGAGAGAGAGAGAGAGAGAGAGAGTAGGATAAAGACTGGGATGGAAAGGGGAGACAGTGATGGGTAGTGAGAATCTGGAAGGTTAGAGGGAGAGATGAAATTTCACCCACGTCGCTGGTCCTACCACACTACGAGGAACGTGTGGCTCAGTTTATGGTTAATATCATTATTGATTATAGTTATCATTATTA